>NC_091350.1:24356773-24534273 GCF_038502225.1 Cherax quadricarinatus | reverse complement strand
GTTCTGGAGAAGGGTACAGCCAGAGTGAAGTTGCTGCTTTCTGCCCGTCTTGTGGAATAAAAGCTTGTTTCGCGCTGTCCTCGAAGTGGATCCAAGTGTGGTATTTTGACAATATTGGCCTTGTACATAACAGTAAGGCCACCCACATCCCTCCTATGTTGAAGGCTCTGCTGAAATGACAGATCTATCCAGGATGGGTCCAGGCGAGAGATGAGACGTCTTGCTCTGTTCTCTACTCTGTCAAGCAGTCGCAGATGAGAGGGGGGGCAGGCAAACCAAGAAAGTGGAGCATACTCAAGGTGTGAGCGTACTTGTGCCTCGTACAGGATCTTGCAACCCCTACTGTCAAGCAGATGCGAGATACGGCGAAGTGCTGTAAGCTTCCTGGCTGCCTTGTTTGCAAGATTTACAACATGGTTCTTCATGGTTAGTTTGGAGTCAAATTTCACCCCAAGGATATCAACTTCTTCTCCAGGTGCCAACACCCTCCCATTCATCCTTACTACTGCACCAGCATTACCATCATGGTGCCAAGAGACGATCATCATTTGCGTTTTCTCAGGTGCAAATGTTACTTGCCATCTATTTCCCCAAGCTGATATAGCTCTCAGCTGGTGATTGATGTAGCTTAGAGCAGCTGGCATTTCTTCTCTTGGATAAGTGAATGTCAGTGTACAGTCGTCTGCATATGCATGTGATTCTGGGATGAGATGAAGAAGGTCATTGAAGTAGACATTCCATAAAAATGGACCCAGCACGCTTCCTTGTGGAACACTTGCCCCAATAGGATGTCTTCCTGATTCCGTTCCATTGAGAACTACACTTAGAGATCTACCATGAAGGTAATCACTGAGGAGACATAGCGTAGAGCCTGCAATTCCCAGTGCTTGAAGTTTTGCTAAGAGGCCCTGGTGCCACACCCGGTCGAAAGCGCCAGCAATGTCCAGTGCTACCACACAGCTGACTTTGGATTCATCCAGTGACTGGTGCCACTTAGTGGAGAGGTTTAACAACAGATCAGCAGCAGAGTAACCTTTCCTGAAGCCATATTGACGATCACAAAGTAGTGAGTGGTAGTCAAAAAACTCTGTCATTTGTCTTGAGATTATTGTCTCAAGGATCTTACCAGTGATTGACAGGAGTGACACTGGTCTGTAGTTGCTGATTTCTGCTCTGCTCTTCTTTTTGTGAACAGGGACTACATTTGCCTCTTTCCATAGAGAGGGCCATTTGCACTGTACTAGGCAGTGCTGAAAGATGCGAGTTAGAGGTGCTGCTAGCTGGTCTGCACATCTTCTCAGCAATCTTGGGCTCAACTTGTCTGGGCCCACAGCCTTTTCTTGGTCAAGCGATTTAAGAAGGAAATGCACCTCCTCCTGCCTTATTGTCACCACTGACAGTTTTGACACAGTTCTTGCAGCTAGCCAAGGAGGGTCCCTTGCTGGATCAGGAACTTGCATTTTGGTAGCAAAGTGTTCAGCAAAGAGGTTCGCCTGCTCTTGACTACTAGTAGAGGTGGTCCCATCCTGTCGATTTAGAGGTGGAATGAGTTCATCAGGCAGATAACCTTGTCTGTCCTTGACCAGGGACCACCAGGTTTTGGAGCCTACCCTACCTGATGCTAGCTTTCTTTTAGTGTCCACATCCCATTTAGCTATGGCCCACTTTTGAACGCCACCCATATGTGTACAGGCTTGCGTGTGCAAGTTCCTGTTATAGGTGGTAGGATGTCTCTTATACCTTCGCCATGCTTTGTACTTAGCAGTAGCAGCCTCTCTACAACGAAAGCCAAACCAAGGCTGATCCGTAGGCTTCGTCACATATTGCCAGTGAGGAATGTGTTCTTGTTGTAGATTAAGGATGTGTCCAGTGAAGGCTTTCACTTGGTTGTCAACATCCCCTTGGAGAAGAGCATTCCAATCGGTGGTGGCGAGCTCTGAGCAAAGGGCTGGCCAATTACCTCTTTCCCATAGCCAGGTTGTGCGTGTGGACTCCTCACCTCGTTCTGTTGGGATCTTAAGTGTCGTAAAAACAGCCTTGTGGTCAGACGATCCAACGTAGCCGAGGGGTTGACAAGTGACTATGCCTTCTGCCAGATCACTCACTACTGGGTCAAGGGAGGAGCCAGAGATGTGTGTGTAGGGAAATCAACAAAGTTTCTCATGTCAAACACTGCAAGAAGGTCATCAAAGTCTCTCTGTATAAGGTGCTGGTTGAGGTCACCAACAATTATGATATGTTGACAGTTGTGTTGTAGCAGAAGGGAGTCAATATTTTCCATTAGGAAGTTGATGGGGTCTGCATGTTGCCACTGAGGTCTGTACATTGCACATGCTAGTACAGAGGTACTAGTGTTTATACAGAGCTTGAAGAACATCATTTCAAGATGTGTAGGGGTGGCAACATTAATGTGCTGGGCATGAACACTTTTAGAGAAGCACACAGCAACATCTCCTCCTTGCCCTTGCCTGTCTCTTCTCATCCATGAGGTGTAGCCAGCAATTCTTGCAAAATTTTCTGGAGTCCTGTCATCCAAAAATGTTTCAACAACAGCTATCATCTCTTCTCTCTCTTCCTCTCTCTTCCTCTCTCTCTCTCTCTCTCTCTCTCTCTCTCTCTCTCTCTCTCTCTCTCTCTCTCTCTCTCTCTCTCCCTCTCTCTCTCTCTCTCTTTTCCATTCTCATTCTCCCCCTCTCTGCTATCTTTCCCTTCTTTGACTCCCTCTCTCCTCTCTCTCTCAGCTCATTTGAAAGCATTTTTATTGTTATGAGACTAGGGAACAGGATCTCTCCAGCTCTCTCTCTCTCTTTCTCTTTCACTCTCTCCCCCTTTCTCTTCTTACTCTCCCCCTCTCTCTCCTTCTACCTTTCCCCTCTTTCTCTTTCTCTCTCTTTCTCTCTCTCTCTTTCTTTCACTAAAAAAAAAAAATGGTTGGGACTCGTAGGAATCAGGGATCAGATGACAATGGTACTGGTAGGGAGGAATGGATGGAGGAACAGTGGAAAAGGATGGAGCAGGAATGGGAGAGAAAGTTAGGAGAGCTTTCTGAAAAAATGGAGAAAGAGCTCTCTGAGAAATGGGAAAAGAGGTTGGAGAAGGAGGCGAAGAAATGGGAGGCACAAGTTGAAACTGCAGTAGACAGGGCAAGGGTCCTAGAATTTGAGGTAAACAGGCTGAAGCAAGTCTCAGGGGCAGTGACCAGAGAAGACACAGCATATGAAGCTGAGAGGATGAGCAGGAAGGAAGGAGATATGAATTATGCTAAGGTCATATCAGCCTGCAAAGAAGGGTCAGGGAGTAAAAGGGAAGAGCAGCTGGGTGCAGATAGAGAGGGAGATAAGTCAAATGCTGAGGCATAATCATGCTACCAAGAGCCACTGGAAAAATCAAGGGAAAAATGACCATATGCAGACAGGAACCAGAGTCACAGAGGGAGAGGCAATGGGAGGAGGAAAGGGCAAAATCAGTGTTTATCCATGGGCTTCGGGAGAGAGAGGAAAGGACACACACTGAAAGACGGCAGGAAGAAAGAAAAAAGATTGGGAAAATCATCTCGGAAATAGGGGGAGAAGACATGGACGAGATTGTAAATTTTCAGCGAATAGGGGGGTACCTGAAGGGGACAAACCGACCGATCAAGCTGATTCTCAGGACAGAAACAGTGAGGAACAGGATCGTTCAAGAGAAACCACGGCTGAAAAACTTGGAAGAGTTCAAGAAGGTGTTCCTAGACAGAGACAGAACACAAACAGAGAGATAGCAGCTGAGGGAGAGGACAAAAAAGCGAAAGGAGCTAGGAAAGGAAACAAGGATGGAACCAGCAGAGGTCAGTCAGAGCAGAACAGAGAAGCAAGGGCAAGCACACACACAACTATCCTCAGAACCCCACAACCTATCACACCATCCCAACACACACTACAATCCATACCCACAGCTTCCACCCAACCCCCAACCATAGAATCCCACAGTATGCTACCAGGTCTCCCACCCCCACAGGCCTCCCAAACCACAGTATTGGAAAGGAAACTGAAAGTATGGTACACAAACGCTGATGGAATAACAAACAAGTGGGAGGAGTGGCACGAAAGAGTCAAAGAGGCATCACCGGGCATCATAGCGCTCACAGAAACCAAGCTTACAGGTATGATAACAGATGCCAAATTCCCAACGGGATATCAGATCCTGAGGAAAGACAGAAGGAGCAGGGGAGGGTGGAGGAGTAGCACTGCTGATCAAACACCGATGGAATTTTGATGAGCTAGAGAGAGGAGACAGCAGAGAAGAAAGTGATTACATAGCGGGAATGCTTCACTCTGGAGGTCCCATGGTGGTAATTGCAGTGATGCATAACCCATCACAGAACAGCAGGAGACCAGGGCATGAGTATGACGAGAGCAATAGAGCGATGGTTGACACACTGGCTGCAGTGGCCAGAAGAGCTCATGCATGCAGGGCAAAGCTCCTGATCATGGGCGACTTTAACCACAAGGAGATCGACTGGGAGAACTTGGAGCCACATGGGGGCCAAGATACATGGAGGGCTAAGATGATGGAGGTGGTACTGGAAAACTTCATGTACCAAAACGTAAGGGACACTACAAGAGAGAGAGGAGAGGATGAACCAGCAAGACTGGACTTAGTATTCACCTTGAGCAGTGCAGATATTGAGGACATCACATATGAAAGACCCCTTGGGGCAAGCGATCATGTGGTTTTGAGCTTCGAATACACAGTAGAGCTACAAGTGGAGGGGGAAGCAGGAAGGCCAGGACAAATGAAACCAAACTACAGGAAAGGGGACTACACGGGAATGAGGAACTTCCTGAACGAGGTTCAGTGAGACAGAGAACTGGCAGTGAAGCCAGTTAATGAGATGATTGAATATGTAGCAACAATGTGCAAGGAGGCTGAGGAGAGGTTTGTACCCAAGGGAAACAGGAATAATGAAAAAGCCAGGATGAGCCAATGGTTCACCCAAAGGTGCAGGGAGGCAAAAACCAAGTGTGCTAGGGAATGGAAGATTAGTGCAAAAATTGGAAGACCAAGCAGGGATAACAGGGAAGGCACTGCAATGGATCAGGGAATATTTGTCAGGAAGACAGCAGGGAGTAATGGTACTTGTCGAGGTGTCAGAGTGGGCACCTGTGACAAGCGGGGTCCAACAGGGGTCAGTCCTAATACCAGTGCTGTTTCTGGTATTTGTGAACGACATGACAAAAGGAATAAACTCTGAGCTGTCGCTGTTTGCAGATGACGTAAAGTTGATGAGAAGAATTCATTCGATCGAAGACAAGGCAGAACTACAAAGGGATCTGGACAGGCTGCAGACCTGGTCCAGCAATTGACTCCTGGAGTTCAATCCCACCAAGTGCAAAGTCATGAAGATTGGGGAAGGGCAAAGAAGACCGCAGACGGAGTACAGTCTAGGGGGCCGGAGACTACAAACCTCACTCAAGGAAAAAGATCTTGGGGTGAGTATAACACCAGGCACATCTCCTGAAGCGTACATCAACCAAATAACTGCTGCAGCATATGGGCGCCTTGCAAACCTCAGAACAGCATTCCGACATCTTAATAAGGAATCATTCAGGACCCTGTACACCGTGTACGCTAGGCCCATAATGGAGTAAGCGGCACCAGTTTGGAACCCACACCTAGCCAAGCATGTAAAGAAACTAGGGAAAGTGCAAAGGTTTACCACAAGACTAGTCCCAGAGCTAAGAGGTAAGTCCTACGAGGAGAGGTTAAGGGAAATCAACCTGACGACACTGGAGGGAGGAGAGATAGGGGGGACATGATAACGACTTACAAAATACTGAGAGGAATTGACAAGGTGGACAAAGACAGGATGTTCCAGAGACTGTACACAGCAATAAGGGGACACAGTTGGAAGCTGAAGACACAGATGAATCACAGCGATGTTAGGAAGTATTTCTTCAGCCACAGAGTAGTCAGGAAGTGGAATAGTTTGGGAAGCGATGTAGTGGATGCAGGATCCATACACAGCTTTAAGCAGATTTACGATAAAGCTCATGGTTCAAGGAGAGTGACCTAGTGGTGACCAGTGAAGAGGCGGGGCCTGGAGCTTGGACTCGACCCCCGCAACCTCAACTAGGTGAGTACAACTAGGTGAGTACACACACACACACACACACACAGTAGGAGGAGGAGGAGTTGCACTGCTCATTAAAAACCGGTGGAGATATGAGAAAATGGAAGGGATGGATGGCAAGGGCAAAAGGGACTAATTAGTAGGAACAATCCAGTCTGAGGGCCATAGGGTGGTAATTGCAGTAATGTACAACCCGCCACAGAACTGCAGGAGGCCAAGAGAAGAATATGACGAGAGCAACAGAGCAATGGTCGACACACTAGCCGAGGTGGCCAGGAGAGATCACATGGAGGGAGCAAAGTTACTAGTTATGGGTGATTTCAATCACAAGGACATTGACTGGGAAAACCTGGAACCACATGGGGGTCTCGAAACATGGATAGCCAAGATGATATGGTACTGGAAAACCTCATGCATCAACATGTTAGAGACACTACCAGAGAGAGAGGTGAGGATGATCCAGCAAGACTGGGCCTCGTATTCACCTTGAGCAGTTCGGACATCGAGGATATCATTTATGAAAGGCCGCTAGGAGCTAGTGATCATGTGGTTCTGTGCTTTGACTACATAGTTCAGTTACAAGTGGAGAGAGTAGCAGGAATAGGATGGAAAAAACCAAACTACAAAAGGAGGGACTACACAGGCATGAGGCACTTCCTGCAAGACGTTCAGTGGGAAAGAGAACTGGCAGGAAAACTAGAAAAAGAAATGATTTACTATATGGCAACAAAATGCAAGGAGGCAGAGGAGAGGTTTGTTTTCAAGTGAAACAGAAATAATAGGAAGATCAGATCGAGTCCTTGGTTCACACAAAGGTGTAGGGAGGCAAAAACTAGGTGTAGTAGAGAATGGAAAAGGTACAGAAGACAAAGGACCCAGGAAAATAAAGAGATCAGCCGAAGACCCAGAAACGAATATGCACAGATAAGAAGGGAGGCTTAGCAATAATACGAAAATGACATAGCATCGAAAATCAAGTCTGACCTGAAGCTGTTGTATAGCCACATCAGGAGGAAAACAACAGTTAAGGACCAAGTAATCAGACTGAGGAAGAATGATGAGGAGTTCCCAAGAGCTCAACACGAGATTTAAAGAAGTATTTATGGTGGAAACAAGTAGTAGCCCAGGAAATCAGAACAAGGAGGCACACTAACAAGTGCTGGATGAGGTACACATAACCGAGTAGGAGGTGAAGAAGCTGCTATGTGAACTTGATACCTCAAAGGCAGTGGGACCAGACAACATATCTCCCTAGGTCCTTAAAGAGGGAGCAGAGATATTGTGTGTGCCACTAACAAAGATCTTCACCACATCCATTGAAACTGGGCAACTCCCTGAGGTATGGAAGATGGCAAATGTAGTCCAAATTTTTAAAAAAGAAAAGAGACACGAGGTATTAAATTACAAACCTGTGTCACTAACGTGTATAGTATTCAAAGTCATGTGTCACTAACGTGTATAGTATTCAAAGTTATGTGTGAACGACATAACAGAAGGGATAGACTCAGAAGTGTCCTTGTTTGCAGATGATACGAAGTTAATGAGGAGAATCAAATCGGTCGAGGATCAGGCAGGACTACAAAGAGACCTGGACAGAGTACAAGCCGGTCCAGCAACTGGCTCCTTGAGTTTAACCGAGCCAAATGCAAAGTCATGAAGATCGGGTAGCGACAAAGAAGACCGCAGACACAGTATAGTCTAGGTGGCAAAAGACTGCAAACCTCACTCAAGGAAAAAGATCTTGGGGTGAGTATAATACCGAGCACATCTGAGGCGCATATTAATTTGTTAACTGCTGCAACGTACAAGCGTCTTTCAAACCCAAGGATAGCGTTCCGATACCTCAGTAAGGAATCGTTCGAGACTCTGTACACCATATACGTCAGGCCCATACTGGTCAAGCACGTCAAGAAATTAGAGAAAGTGCAAAGGTTTGCAATAAGACTAGTCCCAGAGCTAAAGAGAATGTCCTCCGAAGAAAGGTTAAGGGAAACTGGCCTGACGACAGGAGGGTCGGAGGAGACATGATAACGACATATGAAATTCTGTACGGAATAGACAAGGTGGACAAAGATAGGATGTTACAGTGATGGGACACTGAAACAAGTGGTCACAACTGGAAGTTGAAGACTCAGATGAGTCAAAGGGATGTTAGGAAGTATTTCTTCAGTCATAGAGTTGTCAGGAAATGGAATAGCCCAGAAAGTGACGTAGTGGAGGCGCGAGCCATACATAGTTTAAAGACGAGATTTGATAAAGCTCATGGAGCAGAGGAGAGAGGACCCAGTAGCAATCAGTGAAGAGGCGGGGCCAGGAGCTATGACTCGAACCCTGCAACCACAAATAGGTGAGTACAAATAGGAGAGTACACACACACACACACACACACACACACACACACACACACACACACACACACACACACACACACTCACACAAAGAATCACAAGGAGATTGCCTGGGAAAACCTGTAAGGCACATGGGGAACCCGAATCATGGAGAGTCAAGATGGTGGAGGTGGTTAGGGACACTGCCAGAGAGAGAGAGAGAGAAAGGAGAGGATGAACCAGCAAGACTGGACCTCGTATTCACCTTGAGTAGTTCAGACATCGAGGACATCACATATGAAAGGCCCTTCGGAGCTAGCGATCATATGGTTCCGAGCTTCGAATTCATAGTAGAGTTACAAGTGGAGAAGGTAACAGGAGTAAGATGAGAAAAGAGAACAACAAAAAACGGGAAAGAGAATTGGTGGGAAAATCAGTAAATAAAATGATAGACTACATGACAACAATGGAAAAAGTACAGAAGACAAAGGACCCATGATTAGTCGAATAGCCAGAAAGGAATATGCACAGCAGCAGTACGAGAACGACATAGCATCGAAAGCCAAGTCTGAACCGAAGCTGTTGTATAGCCACATCAGGAGGAAAACAACAGTCAAGGAGCACGTAATCAAGATGAAGATGGAATAATCAAGGAATGACAAGGAACGCCAGAGAATTATGTGAGGAGCTCAACATGAGATTAAAAGGTTATTTAGAGTGAAGACAGAAAGGACGCCAGAAAGCATGAATAATGGGTACACCAACAGAGGATAAACCAACAAGTGTTGGACGAAATACACACAGCTGAGGAGTCATGCAACGGTTACGCCTTTGATGAGCGGGGTTCCACAGGGGTCAGTCCTAGGACCGGTGCTGCTTCTGGTACATGTGAATGACATGCCTGAAGGGATAGACTCAGAAGTGTCCCTGTTTGCAGATGTTATGAAGTTAATTAGGAGAATTACAGCAGATGAGGATCAGACGGAGCTACAAAGGGACCTGGACAGGCTGCAAGCCTGGTTCAGCAACTGGATCCTGGAATTTAGTCCCACCAAATGCAAAGTCATGAAGATCGGGGAAGGGCAAAGAAGACTGCAGACAGAGTATAGGCTAGGTGGCCAAAGACTGCAAACCTCACTCTTGGACTGAGTATAATACCGAGCACCTTACCTCTGTAAGGAATCGTTCCGATACCTTAGTAAGGAACCTGTCTCTGATCTTCTTTGTCCTTCCCCGATTTTCGTTACTTTGCATTTGGCAGGGTTAAATTTGAGGAGCCAGTTCCTGGACCAAGCTTGCGGCCTGTCAGGCCTTTTTGTAGTCCTGCGTGATCCTCATCTCTTTTAATTCTCCTCATTAACTTTTCATCTGCAAACAGGAACACTTCAGAGTCTATACTTTCCATCATGTCATTTACATTTACCAAAGCAGCACTGGTCCTAGGACAGACCCCTGTTGAACCCCAGTCGTCACATGTGCCAACTCAGGCACCTTGTCACGTACGATGACTCGTTGTTGCCTCCCTGTTAGATATTCTCTGATCCATTGCATTTTGTGAAACTGTGTCACAAGCCTTCTTTCAGTCCAAGGAAACGCAATCTACCCACCCCTCTGTATCTCTTGTCTTACTGCTGTCACCCTGTCATAGAATTCCAGTAGGTTTGTGACACAGGATTTCCCGTCCCTGAAACTGTGCTGGTTGTAGTTGATAAACTCAGTCCTTTCTAGGTGCTCCACCATTCTTCTCTTGATAATCTTCTCCATGACTTCGCAAACTATGTGTCAGTGACATTGGTCTGTAGTTTGATGCTTTGTGTCTGTCCTCTTTTATAAAAATTGGGACTACTTTTGATGTCTTCCATACCTCGGGTAGTCGCCCTGTTTCGAGAGATGTGTTGAAGATTGTTGTTAGTGGTAAAAAGAGTGCATCTGCTTCCTTTCTCAGGACCAATGGAGAGATGTTACTTGGGCCCATCGCCTTTGAGGTATGTAGCTCACCTCGCATCCTCTTCACTTCCTTCTTGGTTGTACGTATTGTGTCAACACTTGATGGTGTACCCTACCTCTCCATCTTTCTGTAGTCACTTCTCTCTCCTCTGTGATTACTTCTTGGAATTCCATATTGAGATCCTCACATACTTCTCGGTGGTTTCATGTGGTATTCCCTCCTTCATTCCTCAAAATGATTACCTGGTCCTTCACTGTTGTTTTCCTTCTGATGTGGCTGCACAACAGCTTAGGGTCAGATCTGGCTTTCGCTGCTGTCATTTTCATAGTGTCGTTGGCCCTCCCTCCTTACCCGAGCATATTCATTTCTGGCTCTACGACTGCTTCCCTTGTTCCCTTGGATCCTTTGCCTTCTATTCGTCTTCCTTTCTCTAGCACACTTGGTTTTCGTCTCTCTACACCTTTGGGTGAACCAAGGGCTGGTCCTAGACGTCTCCATATTTCTGTTAACTTGGGTACAAACCTCTCCTCCGCTTCCTTTCATATTGTCAAATATTCCATTGTCTCATTTACTGATCTCCCTCCCAGTTCTCTGTTCCACTGAACCCCGTGCAGGAAATTCCTCATGGCTGTTTAGCTCCCTCTCTTGTAGTTTGGCCTCATTTGTCCAGCCCTTCCTACTTCCCTATCCACTTCTAACTACTATGTATTCGAAGCTCAGAACCACGTAGTCACTGGCCCTTAAGGGTCTTTCATATGAGATGTTCTCAATTTCTACACTACTCAAAGTGAATACTGGGTCCAGTGTTGCTGGTTTGTCCTCTTTTCTATATATAATAGTGTCTCTTACGTGCTGGTACATGAGGTTTTCCAGTACCACTTCCATCATCTTAGCCCTCCACGTTTCTGGGCCCCCTTGTGGCTCCAGGTTTTCTCAGTAAATTTCTTTGTTATTGAAGTCACCCTGCTCACATGAGGCCTTGTGGACAATTCAGCCAGTGTGTTGACCATCATTCTCTTCCTCTCATCATATTCTTGCCTTGGCCTCCTGCTATTCTGTTGTGGGTTATACATCACTGCAATTACCACCTTGGGACCTCCAGACTGAAACATTTCTATTATGTAGTCTCTTGCTTCTACTGTCTCCTCTCTCTGGCTCCTCAAAATCCCATTGGTTTTCGATGGGCAGTGCCACTCCTCCACCCCCTCTATTGCCTCTGTCTTTCCTCAAGATCTGATAACAAGTTGGAAAGATGGCATTTATTATCATTCCTGTCAGTTTGGTTTCTGTGAGAGCTATGTTGTTCGGCAATGCCTCTGATTCTTTCATACCACTAGTCCCACTTGTTCGTTATTCTATCTGCGTTGATGTATCATACCTTCAGTTTCCTTTCCAACACTATGTTCTGGGGGGTTTGTGGAGTTTGGGGGAGTGGGGGACCTGGCAGGGTGCTGTTGGATTCGTCTGCATAGTGTGCAATAGGGGCTGTGAGTGTGGATTGTGGTTTGTTTTGGGACAATGTGTTTGGCTGTGGGGTTCTGAGGGTGGTTCTGTGTGTGTTTCCACTTGTGCTCTGCCCGGCTCTCGCTGTCCTCTGCCACCTCTACGCTTGTCTCTGTTTTTTGCCCTTTTCATTTGTGTGTCCTCTCCTTCAGTTGCTGTCATTATGTTCTCATTTAGTTGTGGTCTAGCAACACCCTCTTGTATGTTGATGTTTCCTTCAGTCGTGTTTTCTCTTGCAGGATCCTGTTCTGCACTTTTTCTGCTTTCAAAATCTGTTTGTCCAGCAGATTTATTCTCCTAATTGTACTCACCTAATTGTGATTGCAGGGGTCAAGACTCAGCTCCCCTGAGCACCGGAACTAGCCTTGTTGCTAACCTTTGTACTTTCCCTAATTTCTTGACGTGCGTGTGTGTGTGTGTGTGTGTGTGTGTGTGTGTGTGTGTGTGTGTGTGTGTGTGTGTGTGTGTGTGTGTGTGTGTGTGTGTGTGTGTGTGTGTATGTGTGTGTGTGTGTGTGTTTATGTGTGTGTGTGTGTGTGTGTGTGTGTGTGTGTGTGTGTGTTTGTGTACTCACCTAGTTGTACTCACCTAGTTGAGGTTGCAGGGGTCGAGTCCAAGCTCCTGGCCCCGCCTCGTCACTGGTCGCTACTAGGTCACTCCCCCTGAACCGTGAGCTTTATCATACCTCTGCTTAAAGCTATGTATGAATCCTGCCTCCACTACATCGCTTCCCAAACTATTCCACTTCCTGATTACTCTGTGACTGAAGAAATACTTCCTAACATCCCTGTGATTCATCTGTGTCTTCAACTTCCAATTGTGTCCCCTTGTTGCTGTGTCCCATCTCTGGAACATCCTGTCTTTGTTCACCTTGTGTGTGTGTGTGTGTGTGTACTCACCTAGTTGTACTCACCTAGTTGAGGTTGCGGGGGTCGAGTCCGAGCTCCTGGCCCCGCCTCTTCACTGATCGCTACTAGGTCACTCTCCCTGAGCCGTGAGCTTTATCATACCTCTGCTTAAAGCTATGTATGGATCCTGCCTCCACTACATCGCTTCCCAAACTATTCCACTTACTGACTACTCTGTGGCTGAAGAAATACTTCCTAACATCCCTGTGATTCATCTGTGTCTTCAGCTTCCAACTGTGTCCCCTTGTTACTGTGTCCAATCTCTGGAACATCCTGTCTTTGTCCACCTTGTCAATTCCTCTCAGTATTTTGTATGTCGTTATCATGTCCCCCCTATCTCTCCTGTCCTCCAGTGTCGTCAGGTTGATTTCCCTTAACCTCTCCTCGTAGGACATACCTCTTAGCTCTGGGACTAGTCTTGTTGCAAACCTTTGCACTTTCTCTAGTTTCTTCACGTGCTTGGCTAGGTGTGGGTTCCAAACTGGTGCCGCATACTCCAATATGGGCCTAACATACACGGTGTACAGGGTCCTGAATGATTCCTTATTAAGATGTCGGAATGCTGTTCTGAGGTTTGCTAGGCGCCCATATGCTGCAGCAGTTATTTGGTTGATGTGCGCTTCAGGAGATGTGCCTGGTGTTATACTCACCCCAAGATCTTTTTCCTTGAGTGAGGTTTGTAGTCTCTGACCCCCTAGACTGTACTCCGTCTGCGGCCTTCTTTGCCCTTCCCCAATCTTCATGACTTTGCACTTGGTGGGATTGAACTCCAGGAGCCAATTGCTGGACCAGGTCTGCAGCCTGTCCAGATCCCTTTGTAGTTCTGCCTGGTCTTCGATCGAGTGAATTCTTCTCATCAACTTCACGTCATCTGCAAACAGGGACACCTCAGAGTCTATTCCTTCCGTCATGTCGTTCACAAATACCAGAAACAGCACTGGTCCTAGGACTGACCCCTGCGGGACCCCGCTGGTCACAGGTGCCCACTCTGACACCTCGCCACGTGTGTGTGTGTGTGTGTGTGTATGTGTGTGTGTGTGTGTACGTGTGTGTGTGTGTGTGTATGTGTGTATGTGTGTATGTGTGTGTGTGTGTGTGTGTGTGTGTGTGTGTGTGTGTGTGTGTGTGTGTGTGTGTGTGTGTTAGTTCCTTGTTAGTGTTAGTACCTCGTTGCCCAGCTAATGTATCCTCGTGGCCGAGCTAGTGTTACATCGTTACCCGGTTAATTAATGTGGCCTCATGGCCGAGCTAGTGTGGTCTCGTTGCACAACTTATATGGCCTCGTGGCAAAGCAAATGTGGCCTTGGTGCGCGGCTAATGTGACCTCGAGGCAAATCTAGTGTCGCCTAGTTGCCCTGCTAATGTGGCCTAGCGGCCAAGCTATTGTGGCCTCGTTATTTGGCTAATGTGGCCTTGTGGTCACACTAGTGTAGCCTCGTGGCCAAGCAAACGTTACCTCGTTGACAGACAAGTATTCCATTACGGCCGGGCAAGTGTGACTTCGTGTCCAGGAGAATAGGGCCTCATGACCAGACTAGGGTTACCTCGTGGCCAGATATGTGGTGCCTGCGTTTGCTCAGCATAAATGCAACAGAATAAATCTCTGGGGTAAGATTTGCCTCTGGTCAGCCTCGTAAGTCAACATTGGGCTGCACCTGGGCACACCACTACACATAAACTCTACTAAATCTCCTATAAATTAAATTTATGGACAATATTGTCTCACGAAAATTTTTAAAGAACGAGAGGGTCGCTAGGAGAAAAGGTCAAATATACACAACATAAGCAATCCGTAAGAAAAATAAGAGGCGGGATTGAGTAAATATTATTTTTGGTGGAGCTGGGAGAAAAAGCTTTTATCAGTTAGAGTGGTGGATCAGAGTTTCTTAACTGGTTGAGATAAATGTATGAGCAGAGACAGTAATGCACTTTGAAATTTGAAGAAAATAAAAATATATAAGGAGAGTACTGTATATAATCTTTCTTTGAGGTCTTCTTCAGTTAACTAAATGTACCGAAGTAAAAGAATAGAAATTATGTGAAGACGACCTGACTTAAGCCACATTAGTTAAGTCAAGAGGATCAACTGGATCAGGTGAATATTGATGTTACTTTGGACTCAGGGGAAATTATACCATCAGGTTTATGCTTTTTCTGTGAAACTGTGAAATTGAGATGAAAAATCAATATAGCAGACTCAAGAAATTCATATTTCTAAGTGTACATACATAGTAAATACCGCTCGGTGTACGTACTGAGAGATGCTCACCTCTCAGCGTATATCCACAGAGATAACCAGCTTTTATTGTACGTACACTGAAAGATTAATTTTCATGTTCTTCTTTATTTCCTATATGCTTCATGAAGAACTGGAAAAGAATCTTTCCTCCGTAAGCCATGTGTGTCATGTGAGGTCACTAAACTGCCGGGAGCAATGGGCTAGTAACCTCTTCTCTCGTAGAAAATATTAAAAAAGAGATGGTTTATAAGCTAAAGGAGGAGGCAGCTAGGGTAAGATATAAACAACTACTGGAGGATAGATGGGCTAGTGAAAGTATAGACAATGGGGATGAAGACGTATGGGGTAGGTTTAAGAATGTAGTATTAGAGTGTTCAGCAGAAGTTTGTGGTTACAGGAAAGTGGGTGCAGGAGGGAAGAGCGATTGGTGGAATGATGATGTAAAGAGATTAGTAAGAGGGAAAAAGATAGCTTATGAGAGGTTTTTACAAAGTAGAAGTGATGCAAGGAGGGATGAGTATATGGAGAGAAAAAGAGAAGTTAAGAGAGTGGTGAAGCAATGTAAAAAGAGAGAGCAAATGAGAGAGTGGGTGAGATGTTATCAACAAATTTTGTTGCAAATATGAAAAAGTTTTGGAGTGAGATTTTTAAGCTGAGGAAGCCTAGATTATGAATGGATTTGACGGTTAAAAGTAGGAGAGGAGAGTTATTAAATGGAGAGTTAGAGGTATCAGGAAGATGAGGAATTGTTAAATGTTGATGAAGATAGGGAAGCTGTGATTTCGTGTATAGGGCAAAGTGGAAAAACATCTTGTAGGAGTGAGGAGGAGCGAGTTGTGAGTGTGGGGAAAGTTCGTGAGGCATTGGGTAGAATGAAAGGGGGTAAAGTAGCTGGGATTAATGGGATAGAGATAGAAATGTTAAAAGCAGGTGGGGCTATAGTTTTGTAGTGGTTGGTGCTTTTATTTAATAAAAGTATGGAAGAGGGTAAGGTACCTAGGGATTGGCATAGAGCATGCATAGTTCCTTTGTATAAAAGCAAAGAGAATAAAAGAGAGGCAAATATTATAGGGGAATAAGTTTATTGTGTATACGTGGTAAAGTGCATGGTAGAGTTATTATTGAAAGAATTAAGAGTAAAATGGAGAGTAGGATAGCAGATGAGCAAGGAGGTTTTAGGTGAACAATATTTGGACAAGGCCAAAGAGGTTTTAGTGGCATTTGTGGATTTGGAAAAGGAGTATGACAGGGTGGATAGGGGAGCAATGTGGCAGATGTAAATGTATGAAATAGGGGGTAAGTTATTGAATGCAGTGAGAAGCTTTTACGAGGGTAGTGAGGCTCAGGTTAGAGTATGTACGAGAGAGGGAGATTATTTCCCATTAAAAGTAGACCTTAGACAAGGATGTGTGATGTCACCATGGTTCTTCAATATATTTAAAGATGGGGTGGTAAGAGATGTGAATGCACGGGTGTAGGCAAGAGGTTTGGGGTTAAAAGATAAAGAATCTAACACAGAGATGGAATTGTCACAGTTGTTCTTTGCTGATGACGCTGTGCTTTTGGGAGATTCTGAAGAGAAGCTACAGAAGTTGGTGGATGAGTTTCCTAGGGTATGTAAAAGAAGAAAATTAAAAGAGAATATAAGAAACAGTAAGGTGATGAGGTTAACAACAAAATTAGGTAACGAAAGACTGGATATCAGATTGAAGGAAGAGAGTATGGAGGAGGTGAATGTATTCAGATATTTAGGAGTGAACGTGTCAGCAGATGGGTCTATGAGATGAATCATAGAATTGACAAGGGGGAAAAAGGTGAGTGGTGCACTGAGGAGTCTGTGGAGACAAAAAACTTTGTCCATGGATGCAAAGAGGGGAATGTATGAGAGTATAGTTTTACCAACGCTCTTATATGGGTGTGAAGCATGGGCGATGAATGTTGCAACAAGGAGAAGGCTGGAGGCAGTGGAGATGTCATGTCTGAGGGCAATGTGTGGTGTGAATATAATGCAGAGAATTCGTAGTTTGGAAATTAGGAGGAGGTATGGGATTACCAAAAAGATTATCCAGAGGGATGAGGAGGGGTTGTTGAGGTGGTTTGGACATGTAGAGATGGTAGAACAAAACGGAATGGCTTCGAGAGTGTATAAATCTGCAGTGGAGGGAAGGTGGGGTAGAAGTCTGCCTAGGAATGGTTGGAGGGAGGGGGTAAAGGAGGTTTCGTGAGCGAGGGACTTCGACTTCAAGCAACCATGTGTGAGCATGTTATATTGGAGCGAATGGAGACAAATGTTTTTTAGGACTTAACGTGCTGTTGGAGTGTGAGCAGGGTAATATTTATGAAGGGACTTACGAAAGCTGGCAGGCAGGACTTAAGTCCTGGAGATGGGAAGTACAGTGTCTGCATTCTGAAGGAGGGCTGTTAATGTTGCAGTTTTATAACTGTAGTGTAAGCGCACCACTGGCAAGACAGTGATGGAGTGAATGATGGTGAAAGTTTTTCTTTGTCGTGCCACCCTGCCTTGGTGGGAAACGGCCGATGTGTTAATAAAAAAAATATAATTATTTAATAACAAAGAAACAAAATGAAACATATTTTGTTCGTTAGATTCAGAATGATTTTTGTGAAATTATTGCATTCACAATTTTTTGCTTGCCCTATTCGGCAAGAAATGCGTTGCTATTTAAGCCAAAATTGCAGCTTTCATTATTCGACACGACAAATATTCAAACAGTACAGTCGCAGAGAGGCGATCTTAAGAATGCAAGAAAAGTCACGGGGGATAGAAATCTTTTTATATATATTATTCCTAATATGTTGAATTTACCGAATAGGCCGAACTCCTTTAAAAATTCAAGTTTTCCCAAAAATCCTTTTTCAGAAAGTTTGATTAATTATTTTCATCGACAATGATATATTGATTATTTTTGCAATTAAAATACTAACTCTGTAACCTCACCCAACCTTACTTAAACTAACAATTTTTTTTAGCTAAATTCTGCTAAATTACGTTTAACTGAACTCATGGCGCCCCTCTTTTTCATTCGTGGGATGTTGCACCGAGGAGAGGAACCTGGTCAGTGGCTGAACAATAATGTTGTACCGAGGAGAGGAACCTGGTCAGTGGCTGAACAATAATGTTGCACCGAGGAGAGGAACCTGGTCAGTGGCTGAACAATAATGTTGTACCGAGGAGAGGAACCTGGTCAGTGGCTGAACAATAATGTTGTACCGAGGAGAGGAACCTGGTCAGTGGCTGAACAATAATGTTGTACCGAGGAGAGGAACCTGGTCAGTGGCTGAACAATAATGTTGCACCGAGGAGAGGAACCTGGTCAGTGGCTGAACAACAATGTTGTACCGAGGAGAGGAACCTGGTCAGTGGCTGAACAATAATGTTGTACCGAGGAGAGGAACCTGGTCAGTGGCTGAACAATAATGTTGTACCGAGGAGAGGAACCTGGTCAGTGGCTGAACAATAATGTTGTACCGAGGAGAGGAACCTGGTCAGTGGCTGAACAATAATGTTGCACCGAGGAGAGGAACCTGGTCAGTGGCTGAACAATAATGTTGTACCGAGGAGAGGAACCTGGTCAGTGGCTGAACAATAATGTTGCACCGAGGAGAGGAACCTGGTCAGTGGCTGAACAATAATGTTGGACCGAGGAGAGGAACCTGGTCAGTGGCTGAACAATAATGTTGCACCGAGGAGAGGAACCTGGTCAGTGGCTGAACAATAATGTTGGACCGAGGAGAGGAACCTGGTCAGTGGCTGAACAATAATGTTGCACCGAGGAGAGGAACCTGGTCAGTGGCTGAACAATAATGTTGCACCGAGGAGAGGAACCTGGTCAGTGGCTGAACAATAATGTTGCACCGAGGAGAGGAACCTGGTCAGTGGCTGAACAATAATGTTGGACCGAGGAGAGGAACCTGGTCAGTGGCTGAACAATAATGTTGGACCGAGGAGAGGAACCTGGTCAGTGGCTGAACAATAATGTTGCACCGAGGAGAGGAACCTGGTCAGTGGCTGAACAATAATGTTGCACCGAGGAGAGGAACCTGGTCAGTGGCTGAACAATAATGTTGCACCGAGGAGAGGAACCTGGTCAGTGGCTGAACAATAATGTTGTACCGAGGAGAGGAACCTGGTCAGTGGCTGAACAATAATGTTGTACCGAGGAGAGGAACCTGGTCAGTGGCTGAACAACAATGTTGCACCGAGGAGAGGAACCTGGTCAGTGGCCGAACAATAACGTTGCACCTAGGAGAGGAACCTGGTCAGTGGCCGAACAATAACGTTGCACCTAGGAGAGGAACCTGGTCAGTGGCCGAACAATAACGTTGCACCTAGGAGAGGAACCTGGTCAGTGGCCGAACAATAACGTTGCACCTAGGAGAGGAACCTGGTCAGTGGCTGAACAACAATGTTGCACCGAGGAGAGGAACCTGGTCAGTGGCTGAACAATAATGTTGCACCGAGGAGAGGAACCTGGTCAGCGGCTGAACAATAATGTTGCACCGAGGAGAGGAACCTGGTCAGTGGCTGAACAATAATGTTGCACCGAGGAGAGGAACCTGGTCAGTGGCTGAACAATAATGTTGCACCGAGGAGAGGAACCTGGTCAGCGGCTGAACAACAATGTTGTACCGAGGAGAGGAACCTGGTCAGTGGCTGAACAATAATGTTGCACCGAGGAGAGGAATCTGGTCAGTGGCTGGACAACAATGTTGTACCGAGGAGAGGAACCTGGTCAGTGGCTGAACAATAATGTTGCACCGAGGAGAGGAACCTGGTCAGTGGCTGAACAATAATGTTGCACCGAGGAGAGGAACCTGGTCAGCGGCTGAACAATAATGTTGCACCGAGGAGAGGAACCTGGTCAGTGGCTGAACAATAATGTTGCACCGAGGAGAGGAACCTGGTCAGTGGCTGAACAATAATGTTGCACCGAGGAGAGGAATCTGGTCAGTGGCTAGACAACAATGTTGTACCGAGGAGAGGAACCTGGTCAGTGGCTGAACAATAATGTTGCACCGAGGAGAGGAACCTGGTCAGTGGCTGAACAATAATGTTGCACCGAGGAGAGGAACCTGGTCAGCGGCTGAACAATAATGTTGCACCGAGGAGAGGAACCTGGTCAGTGGCTGAACAATAATGTTGCACCGAGGAGAGGAACCTGGTCAGTGGCTGAACAATAATGTTGCACCGAGGAGAGGAATCTGGTCAGTGGCTGGACAACAATGTTGTACAGAGGAGAGGAACCTGGTCAGTGGCTGAACAATAATGTTGCACGGAGGAGAGGAACCTGGTCAGCGGCTGAACAATAATGTTGCACCGAGGAGAGGAACCTGGTCAGTGGCTGAACAACAATGTTGTACCGAGGAGAGGAACCTGGTCAGTGGCTGAAAAATAATGTTGCACCGAGGAGAGGAACCTGGTCAGTGGCTGAACAATAATGTTGCACCGAGGAGAGGAATCTGGTCAGTGGCTGGACAACAATGTTGTACCGAGGAGAGGAACCTGGTCAGTGGCTGAACAATAATGTTGCACCGAGGAGAGGAACCTGGTCAGAGGCTGAACAATAATGTTGCACCGAGGAGAGGAACCTGGTCAGCGGCTGAACAATAATGTTGCACCGAGGAGAGGAACCTGGTCAGTGGCTGAACAATAATGTTGCACCGAGGAGAGGAACCTGGTCAGTGGCTGAACAATAATGTTGCACCGAGGAGAGGAATCTGGTCAGTGGCTGGACAACAATGTTGTACCGAGGAGAGGAACCTGGTCAGTGGCTGAACAATAATGTTGCACCGAGGAGAGGAACCTGGTCAGTGGCTGAACAATAATGTTGCACCGAGGAGAGGAACCTGGTCAGCGGCTGAACAATAATGTTGCACCGAGGAGAGGAACCTGGTCAGTGGCTGAACAATAATGTTGCACCGAGGAGAGGAACCTGGTCAGTGGCTGAACAATAATGTTGCACCGAGGAGAGGAATCTGGTCAGTGGCTGGACAACAATGTTGTACCGAGGAGAGGAACCTGGTCAGTGGCTGAACAATAATGTTGCACGGAGGAGAGGAACCTGGTCAGCGGCTGAACAATAATGTTGCACCGAGGAGAGGAACCTGGTCAGTGGCTGAACAACAATGTTGTACCGAGGAGAGGAACCTGGTCAGTGGCTGAACAATAATGTTGCACCGAGGAGAGGAACCTGGTCAGCGGCTGAACAATAATGTTGCACCGAGGAGAGGAACCTGGTCAGTGGCTGAACAATAATGTTGCACCGAGGAGAGGAACCTGGTCAGTGGCTGAACAATAATGTTGCACCGAGGAGAGGAATCTGGTCAGTGGCTGGACAACAATGTTGTACCGAGGAGAGGAACCTGGTCAGTGGCTGAACAATAATGTTACACCGAGGAGAGGAACCTGGTCAGCGGCTGAACAATAATGTTGCACCGAGGAGATGAACCTGGTCAGTGGCTGAACAACAATGTTGTACCGAGGAGAGGAACCTGGTCAGTGGCTGAACAATAATGTTGCACCGAGGAGAGGAACCCGGTCAGTGGCTGAACAATAATGTTGCACCGAGGAGAGGAACCTGGTCAGCGGCTGAACAATAATGTTGCACCGAGGAGAGGAACCTGGTCAGTGGCTGAACAATAATGTTGCACCGAGGAGAGGAACCTGGTCAGTGGCTGAACAATAATGTTGCACCGAGGAGAGGAATCTGGTCAGTGGCTGGACAACAATGTTGTACCGAGGAAAGGAACCTGGTCAGTGGCTGAACAATAATGTTGCACCGAGGAGAGGAACCTGGTCAGCGGCTGAACAATAATGTTGCACCGAGGAGAGGAACCTGGTCAGTCGCTGAACAACAATGCTGTACCGAGGAGAGGAACCTGGTCAGTGGCTGAACAATAATGTTGCACCGAGGAGAGGAACCTGGTCAGTGGCTGAACAATAATGTTGCACCGAGGAGAGGAACCTGGTCAGCGGCTGAACAATAATGTTGCACCGAGGAGAAGAACCTGGTCAGTGGCTGAACAATAATGTTGCACCGAGGAGAGGAACCTGGTCAGTGGCTGAACAATAATGTTGCACCGAGGAGAGGAATCTGGTCAGTGGCTGGACAACAATGTTGTACCGAGGAGAGGAACCTGGTCAGTGGCTGAACAATAATGTTGCACCGAGGAGAGGAACCTGGTCAGCGGCTGAACAATAATGTTGCACCGAGGAGAGGAACCTGGTCAGTGGCTGAACAACAATGTTGTACCGAGGAGAGGAACCTGGTCAGTGGCTGAACAATAATGTTGCACCGAGGAGAGGAACCTGGTCAGTGGCCGAACAACAATGGAACAAAGCTAAGGATTAGGAAGACAGAAGGAATGGCAGAAACAACTGTGAACAAGAAGACTACTCTGGAAACTTCGAACCCATTTTCTGTTGTTACAAAAAGCACGATATCTATAAATTATTAACATCTCCAGAGATCACTGGAAGACCTGTCCCTCTAGCATCCATCTTGTTTCTGGGTTTTTGTAACAAGTAGTCAGTATTCTGGTCCAGTTATCCTTTAAAATTATAATAAGTTTTAGTAGCGCTTAAGGATTGCAATTGATACGAAACTAATTAAAGAAATGAAAATTGAGATGTTTATTAATAATGTTATCTAGGTGAAAAAATCAAAGTAAATTAATTTAATATGATTTAGTATAAGTTCCTACACTTCTCTCGTAGAACAAATAAAAATTGAAGTTTTATAGTGCTGAAGATACATTTCATATCTTTCATACTCTTAAGTACCGTCTGGTACGTTGTCATCAATTATAAAATAATATTAGTATACACAAGCGTGTGTGTGAGAATGTGTGTGTGTGCTCAAAGTGGTTGGTTTTATCTCAGTAAGACTCGACTCGACTTAAACAGTGACTGACTAAACGTCCTCAAGTCTATCTTCTAGATTAATCAGGGAATTAAAATAGCTTGCTTGAGCCATAAGACGAACGATTCGCCGAACAACAATAATATAACAAGCAGCAACACAGCATCAAGTACAAGGAGACAAAATAACGACTCTAACTGGGGACCATCAACAGATCCTCCATAAAAGGCATAAAACTCCCTTAATATTGAATCTAGATTCAGTATGTCAAACCCCCGACTACGACAGTGTGCAGCAGTTGCCAAACACCATAGGTTAGAAGCTGTAGCATAGAACCTAGGTTAACTTTGAATGTCAATACGACACACCCTCAGTAAATAATCTGAACTATGCTCTGTGAACAGAGTTGCACAGTTACAAAAAGTATATTTCGACTCACCAGCGAAATCATACTCTACCAAAAAAAGACTCTAAATAACGAACAAACAACCGGAAACAAGAGAGATCTCTGGAGAGAGGTGTTGGTCCAGCTGTAACCAGCTGAAGAGAGAGCGAACAAGGGAGGACAATCTCCAATCTCAGGTGTGATCACATGACTCGCCCGGCTACTCCAGGATGGTGTGAGGGAAAGCCTGACATTTACCAAGGTAGTTTGCCAGTGCGGACAGCCACTCACAACTCCCAAACAGAAAGCACGGAGAAGTGTAAATGTTACATCCTACCTAATGACATAAGCTAAGTCAAATAATAATATAAAGCAAGATATTTTCAGTTTAGCTAATAATGAAAATATCAGCAATATAAAATTATATGAAATATACATTATATACACTGAGACCCATTCAGGGGGCGCAATAATGTGGGTTGTCTACTGGGAAAATCGCCATGAGCACCAGGGAAACCCTAACGAAGATCATTCCAGTGAAGGCCATCCCAACGAAGACTACCGAGAACGTCACGACAAACTCCGCCAGTGAAGGTAAGAACATTGTTTTAGTTGGGAACAGTCAGTTTAAGTTTATGGATAGGGCTTTTTGTCTTTGAGACAGGAAGAGGAGGCAGATGGTGTGTTTTCCTGGGGCTGAGATTTAGGATATTGATAGTCGTCTAGACAACATCATGAAAGGTAATGGGAGTAATCCTATTGTCTGCCTCAGTGCTGGAGGCAACGATGCTGGCAGACGTAAGAGTGAAGACCTGATGAGCAGATATAGGCCAGCAATAGAAATAATTAGGAAGAAAGGTGGGAACGCTGTGAAATGTGGCATTTTGCCGAGGAGAGGAGTTGGCAATGCATGGTAGTCCAGGGCAATTGGTGTCAATTGCTGGCTGGACAAATACTGTAAGGAAAATGCAATAACATTCATAGACAATTGGGACCTCTTCTATGGCAGAAATGACATGTATGCCAGGGATGGGGTTCACTTATCTAGGTTTGGGGTGGGGGCCTTGCCCAATACAGTGAAAGGAGCTGCTAGGTCTTTAATCTAGGAATAGTTATTGGTGTGGGTTTTTGTGGGGAAGAAATGAATTCTCAGTATAGCGATAGTGTGAGTTTTAGGGAAAGCAGTTATAGGCAGAATGAGGTAGTTATTAGTGAATATTGGAAAGCCAGTGGCACTAGGTGATAAGGACAGTATCAAGGAAAGTCTGGGTATAGTACAACTGCATTTTGTTTGTTCTCCATTGCATCCAAGACCATGTCATGTAGGCCAGTAGTTGTGAGAGGCAGGAACGACCTGCTCTAAACCCATGTTCCCCTGGGTTGTGTAATTATTGGGTGTCCAGGTAGTTGGCAATCTTGCTTCTTAGAACCATTCCATAAAATTTTATGATATGGGAGTTAGTGCTATCGGTCTGTAATTCTTTGCAATTGCTTACTCCCACCTTTGTGGATTGGGGCTATATCCGATGTGTTTAGAGAGTGAGGGATGACGCCTGTGTTTACGCTCCTTCTCCAAAGAATATTTACGGAATGCGAAACGGGTTTCTTGCAGTTATTGATGAAAATTGAGTTACGGGAGTCTAGTCTTGGGGCGGAGAAATTTTGGAATTGAAATTATGAGCCTCGGTCATAAAAAGATTCATTTAGATTGTCGACCCTTAGTCTGATTAATGGCTCACTTAAACACAGAGTCATATTGGACTTCAGTATCTCACTCATTTATTTGCTGTCATCTGGGTAAGTCCCGTCTTATTTAAGCAAGGACCCAGTGCTGGATGTGATTTTTGACCTAGACTAGGCATAAGAAAAAAATATTTTCCGTTTCTACAATTTCTTTTAAGGCTTTAAGTTCTTACTATCTTTCATCACTCCTTATGCGTTAGTTTGATATTTTCTATCTTCACTTAGCCAGTTCATCCAACCGTATTTCAGACAGACTGGTCCCTCTGAGCAGCTCTTATTCTTCACCTTCGCCTATAGAGGGAGCATTTCTCACCATTTTACATCTTTTTTTTTCCTTCTTAGGAGAATATGCCTTGAGCATACCTCAAGTGCCACAGAGTTAATTCTTTATAGGCAAAGATTCAGACATATTCAGGATATTTTTCCAATATGCTTCATTTAGGACATGAATAATTTGATTCCACTAGATGTTTCCGATTTTGAAGTTGAGTTTGGTGAGGCGCCCTCATAACTGATCTCATTTTATTTTGGTCAGGAGCTTTGAGCATACACCTCTGTACTTCGACTATGTTGTGATCCGTGTGTATTTTCTTTGATGCTTCTGTTACGTACCATATCATTATCATTAGTGAAAATTAGGTCAAGTGTATTTTCCAGTCTTGTTGGTTTTCCTATTTATTGGAGAAAATTCACACAGTTCATGCTTGTGAATTTTCATCTGAGCTGCCTCATGGAGTTATCTCTAATGTAACATTATTTTCCACATTCTTCCGGTTTAGGTATCTTAAATTGAAATCATCTACCAACAAGATAACTGGGTCAGGTGTTGTAAGATTCTGTAGACAATTTTTAAAATCTGATCCTGGAATTATTGTGAAGTTGTACCACGAGGCTAGTATGACAAGGTTTTGGTTTTCAATTTTTACTGCCAAAATTCAACTACATTATTTGTGGTGCTAAGTAATTGTGAACAAATGAGCGAATGTGTGACATACAGGCCGACCCCTTCCCCCCATTGTTACCTGTTCTTTCTATCGCATCTGAATAAGTTGCACCCTGAGATCCATATCGTTTTCAAAGTGATCTTTCGAGTGGGTCTCTGTGAAAGCCGCAAATATTGCATTTGACTCTGTGAGGAGTTCACTGATGCAAGATTTTTTCTACTTGGTTAATAACTTTAGACCCATTTACAACTATAAATACTGCCATATTGATTGTATGTTGGGAGGCTTTATGTGTTGTCACTAATGTGTTGCTCTGGAGTGGTGGTCACTGTGCCTCCACTCCAGCAATGTTCCGAGATGGTGTTGTTCTGGAGTGGTGGTCACTGTGCCTCCACTCCAGCAATGTTTCGAGGTGGTGTTGTTCTGGAGTGGTGGTCACTGTGCCTCCACTCCAGCAATGTTCCGAGGTGGTGTTGTTCTGGAGTGGTGGTCACTGTGCCTCCACTCCAGCAATGTTCCGAGGTGGTGTTGTTCTGGAGTGGTGGTCACTGTGCCTCCACTCCAGCAATGTTCCGAGGTGGTGTTGTTCTGGAGTGGTGGTCACTGTGCCTCCACTCCAGCAATGTTCCGAGGTGGTGTTGTTCTGGAGTGGTGGTCACTGTGCCTCCACTCCAGCAATGTTCCGAGGTGGTGTTGTTCTGGAGTGGTGGTCACTGTGCCTCCACTCCAGCAATGTTTCGAGGTGGTGTTGCTCTGGAGTTGTGGTCACCGTGCCTCCACTCCAGCAATGTTTCGAGGTGGTGTTGTTCTGGAGTGGTGGTCACTGTGCCTCCACTCCAGCAATGTTCCGAGGTGGTGGTGTTGCATTTCAGTCATTTCCTGCCATTTTTTTACTTCCTGTCACTAAAAAATCTCTGTAGAGTTTTGTAACATAGGTAATGTTGAATGATAGTTCAAGGCCTTTCGTGATGGAATCGCTTCATCAGTAGCTTGCAATGTTGCAGAAATGAGTTATAAGTCCATGCTGTGCTAATTAAGATGTCCTTTCCCGAATTAGCAGAATGAAAACTTATTTTACCCATAAATCATCGGATTTATTACAAAAACAAAATATTAAATAAATTTAAACTGAGCTATACTATGCAGAGCAAAATTTAACTATAAAAACAACAACGTTAATTTTAGGTTTGGCAAAATTTCTAAATTTTGGTACGAAAATATAAACCATTGTCACCGTCAAGGAAAGAAATTGTCTATCATTCTTTAAATTTTTTTTTTTTATTTCAACAATTTATGCCGCTTTGGAAGAAAATTTGGAATTCTTACCATTTCGTAAACGGGCGAAATTATTTGCATCCATTATGCAGTTTCAATCCTGCCGTTGAGTGAGAGATAATATGAGTATATAATTTCGCCCGTTTCTGAATTTTCAAGCATTGCAAAATCTCTTTCGAAGTGCACTGAATGTGGCAGGAATTATTGATGAAATAAGTTTTGCACGTGTCTGGTGCTCCGAGGTGTGGGACTGACCGGCGACCCTCGGCTAGGACCATATTCTTGGTTCTGACTGTGTTGATAAAGTACTGTGTCCGTTGATGGAAAGTGTGCAGGTTCGAATCTTACTGTAGATCGAGAGATAATGTTTGTATTGTACATACATACATACATACATACATACATACATACATACATACATACATACATACATACATACATACATACATACATACATACATACATACAGGATGTTCCAGAGATGGGACACACTAATAAAGTGTCACAGATGGAAGATGAAGATTCAGATGAATCTCAGAGATGTTTGGAAGTATTTCTTCAGTCACAGAGTTGTCAGGAAGTGGAATAGCCTGGGCAGTGATGTAGGATCCATACATAGCTTTAAGAAGAGGTATGATAAAGCTCACGGAGCGAGAAGAGTGACCGGGTAGCGGCCAGTTGAAGAGGCGGGGCCAGGAGCTGTGACTCGACCCCGCAACCACAACTAGGTGAGTACATATAATTAGGGATGTGCCAAAGTATCGGTATCGTTCGTATCCGCCGAAACAGCTATACCCTCCATTAGTGAATACAAAATGGTATACACATAGTGATGTGTATATCATTTCCCTCATCTTAGGTAAATATGTATCATGATATAAACACTTCTCTGCGTACTCTAATATACACACCATACCTAAAGGGTGTCCCGTAGTTCGATCGCTAGGTCACTCAGCTCACACTCTGAGGTCCGGAGATCGAATCTCCCCCGGTACGGCTGGAAAACATTAGGGACGTGTTTCCATAAGACACCTGCTGTCCCTGTCCCTGTTGAGCCGTCAGTTTAAAATGGGTACCTGAGTGTTAGCCGACTAGTGTAGGTCTTGGGGCAAAAACTGACCTAATTTGCCCTAAATGCTGAGCCTAACAAGGGGCTTTCTATATAGTAGTATGTCATTGATGTCAGCTAGATCTGTTTACCTTGTAAATATACCTGTAATAAAATAACGATATTAAAGATTGAGGAACTTCATGTGTAAACATGTTCACATATGTATTTGAAAGCAATTTTTTTTTTACCCATTGGTATTTATTCTCAATCACTATTCTTTCAATAAGAAAACTTTCTTCCCAAAAATATATTAAATAAAGCGTCAGCTTTAATTTTGCGAAATAATTTTCGAGCATGGGAAAGGCTTCCCTTGGGCCGCACGGCGGCACTCTTGACAGGCACAGTCATAAGAACTGGCAAGTTAATTAACTGGTGGTTATGCGGCCTCCACACCTCTCCTCGGAGCTGACACAACCGCCTAAATGAAATGTTCGCCAGGGATTTCCTCCGCCAGCGCTGATCAAGGCGGCTGAGGTGAAATCCAACTGAAGCTTCCTTCTTCCCTGCAGAAAGGCAGGAAGCCTGGGATGTGATTCACAACAATCTACAAACAGAAGTAACAGAAGACTTATCCATAATTCAGCATCAGCCGATAACTGAAATCATTTTAACCGGGAACTTTAGGTTGTGAGAAGAAATGTACCACTGAACTACCAGTGACTTTAAACTTCAACGATATTCGGCGCAGTGGCTATTTTGATATAGAATATATATATATATATATATATATATATATATATATATATATATATATATATATATATATATATATATATATATATATATATATATATATATATATATATATATATATATATATGCACACACACACACACACACATATATATATATATATATATATATATATATATATATATATATATATATATATATATATATATATATATATATATATATATATATATATATATATATGGTAAAAAAAATAGTTTAAAAGATGGGGTGGTAGGGGAAGTGGAATATTCAAATGGCTTCAGGAAGAAATCCAAATATTCTTCCTTGAAGCCTTTTTATCCACTTCTCCGAGGCTATGGGTCCCACAATTTACACCAGGGGTGGACCCCATCCTATATATATATATATATATACATACATATATATATATATATATATATATATATATATATATATATATATATACATACATCTAGGTTTTTCTCCTTTTTCTAAATAGCTCTTGTTCTTTTTTATTTCTTCTATTGTCCATGGGGAAGTGGAAAAGAATCTTTCCTCCGTAAGCCATGCGTGTCGTATGAGGCGACTAAAATGCCGGGAGCAATGGGCTAGTAACCCCTTCTCCTGTATACAATTACTAAAAAAGAGAAGAAGAAAAACTTTATAAAACTGGGTTGCTTAAATGTGCGTGGATGTAGTGCAGATGACAAGAAACAGATGATTGCTGATGTTATGAATGAAAAGAAGTTGGATGTCCTGGCCCTAAGCGAAACAAAGCTGAAGGGGGTAGGAGAGTTTCAGTGGGGGGAAATAAATGGGATTAAATCTGGAGTATCTGAGAGAGTTAGAGCAAAGGAAGGGGTAGCAGTAATGTTAAGTGATCAGTTATGGAAGGAGAAAAGAGAATATGAATGTGTAAATTCAAGAATTATGTGGATTAAAGTAAAGGTTGGATGCGAGAAGTGGGTCATAATAAGCGTGTATGCACCTGGAGAAGAGAGGAATGCAGAGGAGAGAGAGAGATTTTGGGAGATGTTAAGTGAATGTATAGGAGCCTTTGAACCAAGTGAGAGAGTAATTGTGGTAGGGGACTTGAATGCTAAAGTAGGAGAAACTTTTAGAGAGGGTGTGGTAGGTAAGTTTGGGGTGCCAGGTGTAAATGATAATGGGAGCCCTTTGATTGAACTTTGTATAGAAAGGGGTTTAGTTATAGGTAATACATATTTTAAGAAAAAGAGGATAAATAAGTATACACGATATGATGTAGGGCGAAATGACAGTAGTTTGTTGGATTATGTATTGGTAGATAAAAGACTGTTGAGTAGACTTCAGGATGTACATGTTTATAGAGGGGCCACAGATATATCAGATCACTTTCTAGTTGTAGCTACACTGAGAGTAAAAGGTAGATGGGATACAAGGAGAATAGAAGCATCAGGGAAGAGAGAGGTGAAGGTTTATAAACTAAAAGAGGAGGCAGTTAGGGTAAGATATAAACAGCTATTGGAGGATAGATGGGCTAATGAGAGCATAGGCAATGGGGTCGAAGAGGTATGGGGTAGGTTTAAAAATGTAGTGTTAGAGTGTTCAGCAGAAGTTTGTGGTTACAGGAAAGTGGGTGCAGGAGGGAAGAGGAGCGATTGGTGGAATGATGATGTAAAGATAGTAGTAAGGGAGAAAAAGTTAGCATATGAGAAGTTTTTACAAAGTAGAAGTGATGCAAGGAGGGAAGAGTATATGGAGAAAAAGAGAGAAGTTAAGAGAGTGGTGAAGCAATGTAAAAAGAGAGCAAATGAGAGAGTGGGTGAGATGTTATCAACAAATTTTGTTGAAAATAAGAAAAAGTTTTGGAGTGAGATTAACAAGTTAAGAAAGCCTAGAGAACAAATGGATTTGTCAGTTAAAAATAGGAGAGGAGAGTTATTAAATGGAGAGTTAGAGGTATTGGGAAGATGGAAGGAATATTTTGAGGAATTGTTAAATGTTGATGAAGATAGGGAAGCTGTGATTTCGTGTATAGGGCAAGGAGGAATAACATCTTGTAGGAGTGAGGAAGAGCCAGTTGTGAGTGTGGGGGAAGTTCGTGAGGCAGTAGGTAAAATGAAAGGGGGTAAGGCAGCCGGGATTGATGGGATAAAGATAGAAATGTTAAAAGCAGGTGGGGATATAGTTTTGGAGTGGTTGGTGCAATTATTTAATAAATGTATGGAAGAGGGTAAGGTACCTAGGGATTGGCAGAGAGCATGCATAGTTCCTTTGTATAAAGGCAAAGGGGATAAAAGAGTGCAAAAATTATAGGGGGATAAGTCTGTTGAGTGTACCTGGTAAAGTGTATGGTAGAGTTATAATTGAAAGAATTAAGAGTAAGACGGAGAATAGGATAGCAGATGAACAAGGAGGCTTTAGGAAAGGTAGGGGGTGTGTGGACCAGGTGTTTACAGTGAAACATATAAGTGAACAGTATTTAGATAAGGCTAAAGAGGTCTTTGTGGCATTTATGGATTTGGAAAAGGCGTATGACAGGGTGGATAGGGGGGCAATGTGGCAGATGTTGCAAGTGTATGGTGTAGGAGGTAGGTTACTGAAAGCAGTGAAGAGTTTTTACGAGGATAGTGAGGCTCAAGTTAGAGTATGTAGGAAAGAGGGAAATTTTTTCCCAGTAAAAGTAGGCCTTAGACAAGGATGTGTGATGTCACCGTGGTTGTTTAATATATTTATAGATGGGGTTGTAAGAGAAGTAAATGCGAGGGTCTTGGCAAGAGGCGTGGAGTTAAAAGATAAAGAATCACACACAAAGTGGGAGTTGTCACAGCTGCTCTTTGCTGATGACACTGTGCTCTTGGGAGATTCTGAAGAGAAGTTGCAGAGATTGGTGGATGAATTTGGTAGGGTGTGCAAAAGATGAAAATTAAAGGTGAATACAGGAAAGAGTAAGGTTATGAGGATAACAAAAAGATTAGGTGATGAAAGATTGAATATCAGATTGGAGGGAGAGAGTATGGAGGAGGTGAACGTATTCAGATATTTGGGAGTGGACGTGTCAGCGGATGGGTCTATGAAAGATGAGGTGAATCATAGAATTGATGAGGGAAAAAGAGTGAGTGGTGCACTTAGGAGTCTGTGGAGACAAAGAACTTTGTCCTTGGAGGCAAAGATGGGAATGTATGAGAGTATAGTTTTACCAACGCTCTTATATGGGTGTGAAGCGTGGGTGATGAATGTTGCAGCGAGGAGAAGGCTGGAGGCAGTGGAGATGTCATGTCTGAGGGCAATGTGTGGTGTGAATATAATGCAGAGAATTCGTAGTTTGGAAGTTAGGAGGAGGTGCGGGATTACCAAAACTGTTGTCCAGAGGGCTGAGGAAGGGTTGTTGAGGTGGTTCGGACATGTAGAGAGAATGGAGCGAAACAGAATGACTTCAAGAGTGTATCAGTCTGTAGTGGAAGGAAGGCGGGGTAGGGGTCGGCCTAGGAAGGGTTGGAGGGAGGGGGTAAAGGAGGTTTTGTGTGCGAGGGGCTTGGACTTCCAGCAGGCATGCGTGAGCGTGTTTGATAGGAGTGAATGGAGACAAATGGTTTTTAATACTTGACGTGCTGTTGGAGTGTGAGCAAAGTAACATTTATGAAGGGATTCAGGGAAACCGGCAGGCCGGACTTGAGTCCTGGAGATGGGAAGTACAGTGCCTGCACTCTGAAGGAGGGGTGTTAATGTTGCAGTTTAAAAACTGTAGTGTAAAGCACCCTTCTGGTAAGACAGTGATGGAGTGAATGATGGTGAAAGTTTTTCTTTTTCGGGCCACCCTGCCTTGGTGGGAATCGGCCGGTGTGATAATAAAAATATATATATATATATATATATATATATATATATATATATATATATATATATATATATATATATATATATATATATATATATATATATGCAAAACAACCACTCTGAAAGAATAGAGAAATTCCAAGCGCTTTCTTGACTACACACATTATCAAGGAAATCACCTGCTTACTGTGATCTTATTGTATATATATATATATATATATATATATATATATATATATATATATATATATATATATATATAAATATATATATATATATATATATATATATATATTCTATAGCTATTTCAGTGGTAATGCTACTGTCTATATGTAAATAGTCATTGTTTGATGTGAATGAATAAAGATCAATTATGGGATGAATACTCAGTTATGTTCATCTAGTTAAATTCTGTTATCTCTTCTCGTCTAGTTGTGCTCACTCTGCTGTAAATAAATGCATACTGAATGGACTTAAATCACGCAAAGCATGAATCTCAAGGTATCAGCTTCGGTCAGTGGCACTCTTTAAACTACATATCTTGAAGAGCCTCAGAGTCCAACATATCTATATCGATTCTGCTCTATAGTTCATTATCCGTACATGCAAGATTTATCAGTTCATTCTTTATGCCAAGAAGTTCCATTTCCCAGGATCGTCCCATAAACATTGGCTACAGATTCCTGGCCTCAAAGGCACCGTCATATATTTTCTGAAACTATGTTTCCCACAATTACTTCATCTTTTAACGTTCCTTGGACTCAGCCACTTCTTTAACTGACATCCATGTCTCCTGCTTTCTTCTATTCGCATCACCAACAACCTTTGCATACACATTCCCTCTAATCCCGAGTATCTTTGTTATGATCATGTTTCCTCTGGTACAGTTGTTTTGTAGTGGTGTTGTTACTGTCATTTCTTAAATCTTAACTCCTAATCATACACCAGTTTTTTAATATTTATTTTACAACTTAGGCGGATTCAAAGATGGCGCTATACTAAAATTATGCAATTTATACATATTTCTAGTGATATTCTTGAAACAAAGCTTACAGAGTGCGTTAGGTATTACGCATTTCTTCGCTGTGTCCATGCATCTCACCAACTTAACATTTATTTTTCAGTTTGTCTTTGTTACAAAAAACGCGATTCTAAAAGCTTAGAGATCTCCAGTGAATACTAGAAAGGACTGCCCTTCTAGCATCCAGCTTGTTACTGGGTTTTCGTAACAAGTAGTCAGTATCCTTGTCCAATTATCCATTAAAATTCAGTATTATTCAATAGTGCTTCAGGATTACAACTGGTAGGCTACTAACTAGAGAAATTAAAATTTAATATATTTATTAAGTCTAGAGGTATATTATCAAAGTAAATTAAATCAATCACAGTAATGAAAATAAAATCAATCTCTCGAGTTCAATATTATTGTGCTGAAAGCACATGTCACATTTATAATTCTTAAGTACCGTCTGGTACATTAACATTTAATAAGATATTACAAATATGTACAAGTAAGTTTGTGTATGCGTGTAAGTGCTCTAAGTAGTTCACTATGTCTCAAGACTCGACTAGACTTAAACAAGTGACTGACAAAGTCCTCTAATAAACTAACTTCTTGACCGACTGGCAACCAGAACAGTCTGTTTGAACAATGAAAAGAATGCTAAGCCCAATAGCCATATAACAAGCGACTGCGACACAATCAGGATCAAGGAGATAATATAACGACACTAAGTAGGGACCATCAGCAGATCCTCCACAAAAGTTACAAAACTCCCATACTACTGAATCTAAGTTCAGCATAGGAAAAACCCGACTGTGACAATACACAGAAACCAGTACAAAATTAGGTCAGAAGCTATAGCTAAGGACCTGAGATGCTCAGAGTGTCTATGTGACACACAACCTCAGTACAACGTCGAAAATCACTAAGTCTATACAATGTTCTGTGAACAGAGTTCTACAGAACTAACAAGAATAATGAGACAGACAATCTGTCCAACCACCAAGCGAGTCTAGAGCAGACTGAATACTTCACGAGAGGTGAGGACACCCCCCCTCGATCACGTGATAGCCCCGTGGACAGCACAGCTCAGAAGCCGGCAGTCTAACGAGCGACAAGCGATAATTACAGTAGTTTGACAATCAAGACTTGAACTGAGCACATATTATGTACATCCTAACAACATAAGTCAAATAACAATATAACAGTCAAATAATAATATAAAGTCATACATTTACGATTTAGCTATTATCGCAAATATAAGCAATATAAAATTAAATGAAAAGGTAATATACATTATATATATACATAATAATCATTGTAACCCATTCAGGGGTTGCAACAGTCTTTCTATCCTCTTTGGATGTTTTTCTGCTAATTAATTTCACATATGCAAACATGAAATAAGAGAATTCATGTTTCTGTGACAAATTATTTAGGTGAATAAGGAACAGCGAGAGTCAAAGCTCTGACATCCTTAGGGAACTTCACTCGTCACCTGTGCTCACTTGAGCACATCATTCCTATCCATTGCCCTCTGTCGTCTGTTACTGTATGTGACTTAAGAAATCGTAAAGACACGATTGCAAATAAACCATACCCCCGGCCGGGATTGAACCCGCGGTCATAGAGTCTCAAAACTCCAGCCTGTCGCGTTAGCCACTAGACCAGCTAGCCACAATAAGATTCATCCAACTAGGTATATTTCTACACCATATGACCGCGGGTTCAATCCCGGCCGGGGGTATGGTTTATTTGCAATCGTGTCATTACGATTTCTTAAGTCATGTTGACGGCAGTGAAGGGACTTGAGCTAGAGTTCGTCACGGCCACGCTAGCTGGAGATTCGTCTGTAAAAACTTGCATTTGTGGTCACAGAGGTGCCTGTGCTAACTTTCCTATGGTGTAGAAATATACCTAGTTGGATGAATCTTATTGTGGCTAGCTGGTCTAGTGGCTAACGCGACGGGCTGGAGTTTTGAGACTCTATGACCGCGGGTTCAATCCCGGCCGGGGGTATGGTTACTGTATGTTCTTGAGTAAATCAAAGGAAGCCCTCTGCTGTTCTTTCAATATGTAGAGAAACCTCCTGCATCACACTGAATCAAATATTTTCTTACCGTTGAGGAAGTGTGGCATGCAAAGAGTATGTTACAATTTATTCGGCGTATGCCACACTCCCATATAAGTAGGCTGCCTCCCAACCAGCGAACCGGGTGCTAAGGGTTTAACGGTCAATAGGGTACCCATCTGTGTGTGTGTGTAAATGGTTTAAAAAAACCGACAAGTTTAACATTGAGACACTTATGCAACATATGGAATCTTGATACAAGAATTCTTCAAAACTTGTTCAACCTTTGGACGAAGACCTACTTAGACTAGTGGATGGTTCCACTACGACCCCGCCTCCTCCTGCTTCACCTCACCTGACAGCAGTATTTAAGCCACGTCTATGGCCCTATGCTATACATTCTACAAGTCTGACGGACTGAACACATCGACTCCAGGCTAAGGGATTGATTACCTCAAACTCCTCGTCTCCTTACACCTTTCTGCTGTGTAAAGATTCCCATATGTTTCAGGGTACCCATCGTTAAATCAGTACCTTGGTTCATTGATCAATCACAGGCAAGCTCGCCAAAGCTGAAGCAACATGCTTCACTTGCAGTAAGTATTGGCAGACTTGCCTAGCTGCTGGTTGAGTACAGTGCACTCTCTCTGGCTTCTGCTTTGCCATCTGTCACCGTGGTGTACACTTATTATTCTGTCTGTACATATTGTACATAGTGTACATATCTGTATATAGTGGATGAAGGCAAAATATACATTATAGTCTACTGCTGAGTTTGTTTGCTCCAATTCCCATCACGACCAGGTCTGACAGGCCATTCGTTAGCTGTGTTCGTCATAGTAAGAAAACTACGTTGTGCTCAGCCTATCCGTCAAGGAAGGTTCCTTGACGCTAGTGAGAGGCTCTTGATCTAGGGAATTGGATCTGTACTCCAGTTCCCTGAATTAAGCCTGAATACCTTCCACATCTCCCCCCCCCCAACAGTCGCTTTATAATCCTACGGATTTAGCGTTTCCCCGTCGATTATAATAATATTAATAATGTGCTCAGCCTTATTTTTCCTCCTGTATCTCTGTAACATTATTCTAAGAATGTACTAAAATATTCGGGAGACAAGATTTAAAGTTTAAACTAATTACGATTATTTTCTTTGCAAGTCTTTTTATTTCCAGATACTCTACTATTCCCCTTCACAATATTCCATATTCTCTATTTACTGACGGTTTCTTTTTTCTTGCTGTCTGACATAATTTACTTGCAGAGACTTTCCTTTCCTCTCTATACCTATTAAGAGGCCACAGATCCGCTCTTCTTTCCTTAGTCTCTTGACTACTTAGAGGCTTCTTCACTTTGTTATCGGAATTTTTCTTAATCTCTACGCTCGTGTACTCACCTAATTGTGGTTGCAGGGGTTAATTCATAGCTTCTGACCCCGCCTCTTCACTGGTCACTACTGGGCCCACTCTCTCTCTACTCCATGAGCTTTATCATACCTCTTCTTAAAGACATGTATGAATCTTGTTTCCACTACACCACTTTCCAGATTGTTCCACTTCCTGACAACTCTGTATCTGAAGAAATAATTCTTAATATCCCTGTGAGTTATGGGGGGTTTCAACTTCCAGTTGTGACCTCTTGTTGCTGTGTCACATCTCTGAAACATTCTGTCCCTAGACACCTTGTCAAATTTTCTCAGTATTGTATATGTTGTTATCATGTCCCCCTATCCTGCCTGTCTTCCAGAGTTGTCAGGTTGAGTTCCTTTAATATTTGTCAGGTTGAGTTCCTTTAACCTCTCTTCGTTGGACATAGCCCTCAGCTCCGGGACTAGTCTTGTTGCAAACATCTGCACTTTCTCTAATTTTTTGATATGTCTGACCAGGTGTGGGTTCCATGCTGGAGTTGCTCACTACAATATCCTTTCCTTGACTGAGTTTTGCAGCCTCTGACCTCTTAAACTGTGCTCTATCTGAGGTCTCCTTTGTCTTTCTCAAGCTTCATAACTTTGAAATGTTGGGGTTAAACTCCAGGAGCCATTTGACAACCAGAATTGAAGCCAGTCCAGATCCCTTTGTAGGCTTACGTGATCCTTGTTCGCTTGTATTCTCCTCATTATTTTCAGATAGTCTGCAAACAGGAACACCTCTGACTCAGTCACTTCCGTTATGTCATTCCATTCACATGTACAAGAAACAGTACCGGACCTAGGACTGACCCTTGCGGAATCCCACTCAACACTCGAACCCACTCTGATACTTCGTCTCGGACTGACACACGTTGTTTCCTTTCTGTCAGATATTCCCTGATCCAGTGCAGTGCTTTCCCTTCTATTTCTGCCTGCTCCTCTATTTTTTCAACCAGTTTCTTGTGTAGTACTGTGTCTACCCATTCATCTCTCTCCTGCCTTACTTCTGTTATCTTGTCATAGAACTTAAATAGGTCTGTGATACAGGATTTCCCTTCTCTAAAGCTGTGCTGGCTGTCTTATATTAGTCCGATCTTTTCAAGGTGATCGACCATTCTTTTCCTGACAATCATCTCCATAACTTTACATACAATACATGTCAACAACACCGCTCTGTAATTTAGTGCAGCTTGTCTGGTTCCTTTCTTAATTAAAAGTCTGGACAACATTTTCGGCCTTACACACTTGAGGCAGTTGCCCCGTTTCGAATCTGCTCCCTCAGTCAGGACTCAAGGAAATATATTCTTCGAGGTATCCAGTTTTCCTAGCAGTTTTTTCACCTCCTCCTCGGTTGTGTGCATTGTGTCCAGCACTTGCTGGTGCACTCTACCACCTCTGTATGCTGGGAGCCTCTTTGTCTCCATTGTGAATACCTCCCTGAATCTTCAGCTGAGCTCTTCATTTATGGCTCTTCAGCTCAACTCCCTGTTTTCCTGGGTCCTTTGTCTTCTATACTTTTTTCCATACTCTAGCTGTTGGCTTTGGCCTCTCGACACTTCGTAACCCATGGGCTTGCTGTGGTCTTCCCGTTGTTTCTGCTGCCCTTTGGTACGAACTTCTCCACTGCCTCCCTGAACTATGTATATGTGTATGTACTCACCAATTTGTACAAACTTATTTGTGGATACAGGGGGTCGATTCATTGCTCCTGACCCCTGACCTAGGTCCACTCCCTGATCCATGCGAACCCAATTATCAAGGCAGATGGTATCGCTTCAAGATCATGGCGGTAAAAGACGGTAAAAGCATCTTGATCCGAGGAATGGGAATTAGGTTAGATTGATGCTTTATTTAGTAAAATAGAAAAATTAATAAAATAGACGATAAAATGAAATAAATTTGGATGTAGAACTTCAAGTCTGAGAGAAGTATGTACTCACGAACTGCAACTCCACTTAAAGGGTTTCTTCAGGACTTGAAGAAACTCCTTATGTGGAGTTTTTAACTATTATATAAATTCAAAAAAATTTACAAACATTTTATCAGTCTACAGCAGGATTCGAACCTATAAACTTGGCATCAAAGTACAAAGTACTTTGATGCCGGAAGCCAGATTCCGGCCATCAAACTGGCTAACATCGCCCGTCTGAGTGTTTGTGCCAAGAAGAAGTCGCACTCAAAATAAGAGGGAGAATGAAAGTAAAGTTGGTTGTGTGTGGAGTTGAGTCTGACCTAAAATAATCTTGTTCCAAAGGAAAACAGATTTAGAATGTTTATCATAAATGCAATAAATAGGAAATATAAATGGAATAATTTTAAATGCGAAACTTCAAAAAACATTTATTCATTATTATTGTTATAATTAAAAGGAAGCGCTAAACCTACAAGGGTTTATTCATTATTTAATGTAGTATTAATTTTTAGAAAATAGAACAGAGTTTGGGTGTGTGGGAGTAGAGAGCATACTTGGTGTAGAGTGTGTGGGAGCAGAGAGCATACTTGGTGTAGAGTGTGTGGGAGCAGAGAGCATACTTGGTGTAGAGTGTGTGGGAGCAGAGAGCATACTTGGTGTAGAGTGTGTGGGAGCAGAGAGCATACCTGGTGTAGAGTGTGTGGGAGTAGAGAGCATACCTGGTGTAGAGTGTGTGGGAGCAGAGAGCATACCTGGTGTAGAGTGTGTGGGAGCAGAGAGCATACCTGGTGTAGAGTGTGTGGGAGTAGAGAGCATACTTGGTGTAGAGTGTGTGGGAGCAGAGAGCATACTTGGTGTAGAGTGTGTGGGAGCAGAGAGCATGCTTGGTGTAGAGTGTGTGGGAGCAGAGAGCATACTTGGTGTAGAGTGTGTGGGAGTAGAGAGCATACTTGGTGTAGAGTGTGTGGGAGTAGAGAGCATACCTGGTGTAGAGTGTGTGGGAGTAGAGAGCATACTTGGTGTAGAGTGTGTGGGAGTAGAGAGCATACTTGGTGTAGAGTGTGTGGGAGTAGACTGTATACTGGGTGAAGAGTGTGTGGGAGTAGAGAGCATACATAGGGTAGAGTGTGTGGGAGCAGAGAGCATACTTGGTGTAGAGTGTGTGGGAGCAGAGAGCATACTTGGTGTAGAGTGTGTGGGAGTAGAGAGCATACTTGGTGTAGAGTGTGTGGGAGCAGAGAGCATACTTGGTGTAGAGTGTGTGGGAGTAGAGAGCATACTTGGTGTAGAGTGTGTGGGAGCAGAGAGCATACTTGGTGTAGAGTGTGTGTGAGAAGAGAGCATACCTGGTGTAGAGTGTGTGGGAGCAGAGAGCAAACTTGATGTAGAGTGTGTGGGGGCAGAGAGCAAACTTGGTGTAGAGTGAGTGGGTGCAGAGAGCATCCTTGGTGTAGAGTGTGTGGGAGCAGAGAGTAAACTTTGTGTAGAGTGTGTGGGAGTAGAGAGCATACTTGGTGTAGAGTGTGTGGGAGTAGAGAGCATACTTGGTGTAGAGTGTGTGGGAGTAGAGAGCATACTTGGTGTAGAGTGTGTGGGAGTAGAGAGCATACTTGGTGTAGAGTGTGTGGGAGTAGAGAGCATACTTGGTGTAGAGTGTGTGGGAGTAGAGAGCATACTTGGTGTAGAGTGTGTGGGAGTAGAGAGCATACTTGGTGTAGAGTGTGTGGGAGTAGAGAGCATACTTGGTGTAGAGTGTGTGGGAGTAGAGAGCATACCTGGTGTAGAGTGTGTGGGAGTAGAGAGCATACTTGGTGTAGAGTGTGTGGGAGTAGAGAGCATACTTGGTGTAGAGTGTGTGTGGGAGTAGAGAGCATACTTGGTGTAGAGTGTGTGGGAGTAGAGAGCATACTTGGTGTAGAGTGTGTGGGAGTAGAGAGCATACTTGGTGTAGAGTGTGTGGGAGTAGAGAGGATACTTGGTGTAGAGTGTGTGGGAGTAGAGAGCATACCTGGTGTAGAGTGTGTGGGAGTAGAGAGCATACCTGGTGTAGAGTGTGTGGGAGTAGAGAGCATACTTGGTGTAGAGTGTGTGGGAGTAGAGAGCATACCTTTTGTAGAGTGTGTGGGAGTAGAGAGCATACCTGGTGTAGAGTTTGTGGGAGTAGAGAGCATACCTGGTGTAGAGTGTGTGGGAGTAGAGAGCATACCTGGTGTAGAGTTTGTGGGAGTAGAGAGCATACCTGGTGTAGAGTGTGTGGGAGTAGAGAGCATACCTGGTGTAGAGTGTGTGGGAGTAGAGAGCATACCTGGTGTAGAGTGTGTGGGAGTAGAGAGCATACCTGGTGTAGAGTGTGTGGGAGTAGAGAGCATACCTGGTGTAGAGTGTGTGGGAGTAGAGAGCATACCTGGTGTAGAGTGTGTGGGAGTAGAGAGCATACCTGGTGTAGAGTGTGTGGGAGTAGAGAGCATACCTGGTGTAGAGTGTGTGGGAGTAGAGAGCATACCTGGTGTAGAGTGTGTGGGAGTAGAGAGCATACCTGGTGTAGAGTTTGTGGGAGTAGAGAGCATACCTGGTGTAGAGTGTGTGGGAGTAGAGAGCATACCTGGTGTAGAGTTTGTGGGAGTAGAGAGCATACCTGGTGTAGAGTGTGTGGGAGTAGAGAGCATACCTGGTGTAGAGCGTGTGGGAGTAGAGAGCATACCTGGTGTAGAGTGTGTGCGAGTAGAGAGCATACCTGGTGTAGAGTTGTGAGTAGAGAGGATACTTGGTGTAGAGTGTGTGGGAGTAGAGAGCATACCTGGTGTAGAGTGTGTGGGAGTAGAGAGCATACCTGGTGTAGAGTGTGTGGGAGTAGAGAGCATACTTGGTGTAGAGTGTGTGGGAGTAGAGAGCATACCTGGTGTAGAGTGGATGGTGGACGTTAGATGATGGCCAGTGATGCTGTGGTCGCTGACATTCTCATTTATCGTAGCAGATATTGCGTAATGCATTACATCCTAGCGTGAGCATCCAACCTGTTGGGGCTGGTGATGAGCGGTGTTGAAGGGGTGATGGAACGGGTAATGGAGGGGGTGATGGGGAAGAGGGAAGATGGAGTGGAGGGGTTATGGAGGGGAGGGGTAAGGCTGAATGTGATTGGTAATGAAGGTAGGAGATGGAGTGGGAGGGGGGTGTGATAAAGGAGGTAATGGAGGGGTCGGATGATGGATGGTGGGGTGGGTGATTGTGAGGAGGGGAAGCTTGTTTTTAGGTAGAGTCTTGATCCAAGGAGTCGGAGCACGGGAGGTCCTAGAGGTAAAGGGAGGTTATGGAAGGGGTGGAAGATGGGTTGGATAAGAATTTTGATCCAAGTTGTTGGAGATAGGATGGCCATTATAGGTCGAGGGAGAAGTCTTCATCCAAGGAGTAGCAGCATTGGTGGTTGTGAGGTGATGGGAGTATGCTACTTACATATGTTGAGGTCAAGGTGAGGGGTATGTTGAGAGGGAGGTGAGGGGTATGTTGAGGGGACGGTAGGGGAGGTGTTGGTGATGGTAAGAGAGGGGGTGGTTCTTGATCCGATAAGTTGGGGTTAGGTTGGTCCATGGGGTAGAGGTTAGGTGAGAGGAGGGAGAGGTGAGAGGGGGACGTGGGAGTAGTGGAGTTGAGGGGAAAGTGAAAGGAGGGGCAGTTAAGTGAGAAATTATATGTAGGTAGTTTCCAGCCACATTCCTGAATTATTACACACACATAATTAGGGGAATTTATAACTAAAACAAACTTAACACTTATTACAACCCAGGAGTTGAGGTCAGGAGATGATAACCAAAGGCATCATCGTGACACACAACAATGAATGCTGTTATCCTGGGTGTAAAGGGAGCCAAAGGCCTGTTATCCTGGGTGTAAAGGGAGCAAAATAAACACAGCAGAGAAACTTTTGACTTATATTATCCTTCAACAATTTAGAACAGAAGTATGTACACTATATACACTATGTACAGTAATAGGTATTAGTGCACTCCACGGTAAGCAAGGCAGACCGTGCTTCAACCAGCTCTAGAATGGGAATGACAAGGGCAGACAGGAGAGTGGTACCCACATAACCTCTGCGATTGCCAAAACCATCTTGTCATTGGCTGGAACTTGGGTACTGATTGAACGATGGGGCCCCATCGTCAACCCTTAGCGCCTGGTTCGCTGGTTGGGGGAGATAGCCTGTCAATGAGGGTGTGTACATGCGCCGAATACTCTTTGCATACCACAACACTTATTGATATTAGTTGTACCTCGGAGATGGGTAGTATTTTAGGAGCACTGTCACAACAGTATCCCTCCTGGGACACCCACCCACTCATCCCACAACAGTATCCCTCCTGGCATACCCACCCACTCATCCCACACTAACATAAACTGAATCTTTAAGTATGTATGAATTATTAAAATTAAACCAATAAAACTGGTAAATTATGTATGTGGACTGTATATGGAGTAGTTTGGTCCACACAATATACACGCAATATACACATTTATAGGAGAATGTATATATAGAATGTGCATAAATTACAGATATAAATTTTATTATTATTATTATTATTATTATTATTATTATTATTATTATTATTATTATTATTATTATTATTATAATCAAGGGGAAGCGCTAAACCCGTAGGATTGTACAAAGAATGGGGGGAGGGGAATGTGGAAGGTGTTCAGATTTAATTCAGGGAACTGGAGCACAGATCCAGTTCCCTAGATCAAGAGCCCCTCACCAGCGTCAAGGATCCTTCCTTGATGGGTATCAATTGTATATCACTTAATAAATGCATCATTATAAATACAAAATTTCTTTTAGCAAACACTTACCCAAAAATTTCATGGGTCTCACATCCAAAAGCTTCCCCAACAGACACATATACCAGAGGCTGGCCAACATAGCTGTCTACTGTAGTGAACTGAGAAGCTTGTATACCTGTGATGTGTTACCTTTCCAGATGCTGCTGCATCTTACATATTCCACTTATCAGCTTTACTGTAGGTGAGTCATTCTTGTATTTCACAATTACAGGAACCCACGACGTCCATTTCACAATTACAGGAACCCACGACGTCCATTTCACAATTACAGGAACCCACGACGTCCATTTCACAATTGCAGGAACCCACGACGTCTATTTCACAATTACAGGAACCCACGACGTCTATTTCATAATCGTCCACTGACGCCGATACACTCCGTATCGGACATTATTAATACATATATTTTTCTCTTTTACATTCTCAAATTGGTTTATACTGCGCCATATTTCGACACCACCACAACCTGTGTCTTGGTTGTCTCGTGGCGAGAAATTTTTTTAAAAGTCACACCAACCCTACATTTTTTTTAAACAATATCAAAATTCAATATTTACACACTAATTTCACGAAAATTAAAAAAAATCTACATTGCGGCCGACAAAGGTCATTGTTAGATGACTTAAACAATTTAAAGTGTCTTGTGCTAGACCATGCGTTACAGTTTTTACGTGCGTTTAAAACTAAAGCTTTAAGATGGGCTTTGGGTATTAAGATTGGATACTTTACAAGCTCACTCAGTTCATTATATTTCAGCCTACTTTTACATCTAATTACATCATCCTCTTAATATAGCCCTAACTTATCTGTCATTAAACCTTTCACAATTATTCATTTTACCAACAATTTAATTTCATCTCCCATAGATTTCCTCTTGAACTCTCTGAATCCAGTATTTTAGAGGATGTGGAAAATTATAAGAACCATTCCTTTTATTTATTAACTGAAACACCAATAAGGTTACATTGATTAGTTTAGGTATTGGATCAGTTCAGAAAGGGTTGCGGGAGATGCCACAACCTAGTTTCGATAACCTAGTTTCGATAAGATCAGGGCAGCCTGAAGTCGAAGGAGAGAACGTCGACCTGCCCACCAAGAAAGATGAGTGAAGGTTTTAAGAATGTTCAGCCGGCTAGAGCAAGGTTACTTTCAGGGAAGAAATGTGAGGTTTCCAGGGCAGCCGGAGATCACAAAGAATTCTAAGAAATCTGACAGTATCACGTTCATAGATACGGGAGCCATACATGTATAATGGGTAGTTATAGACAAAAGAACGTTACCCATTGGAAAACACGGTCGATAGCGTATTGGAGAGAGGCTGTACAAGCTATTGCAAAGACATCAACATAATGTGATGATCATTTATTAAATGGGAGAACAGAAGCAAGATAATTAGTAACTAATACATAAAGAGTTGAGCTAAGAAAATATCCCTGAGGGACATTTTCATCTTGGACAAAGTCCTACGAAAGGAAATTATTGACCCGAACACGGAAATGCATCAGAGGCCTAAGGAATGAGCTTCGGCCAATGTGTAATACCTCCGAATAGTGTCATAAGCTTTGTCAAGATCGAAAAAGATTGCGATAACCAAGTGGTTACTATCAAAGGCATTGCAAACATTGGTATCTAAGTTGAGTGTGGGGTCGATAATGCTCCCACTCACACAGCGGCCTGGCAGCAACACACAAGGCCTAGTAGCTCTCTCTCGTGGGATGGCCCTCCCGGGCCATGGGCACAACACACAAGCCTGTGCACCCACCACGACTTTTCAATAAACAAAGAAGCCTCCGAAGACGTTTATCACACACCCGCTTTCAGTACACCAAATAATCTCATTAAACCTTGGTGGGAAGCGGTGGTCGCAGCAGTTGTGTTTGCCCGGAGAGAGGAAGGAAGGTATGAAGTCATCTTCACTTTATCACCCTATACAAGAAGCATCCGTCTCTCAACGAGTTATCCTGATGTCGTGTCTGCACGTTTCAGCATCCAGACACAGGTACAAGCAGGATCCAGCCGCAATTTACCGAATTCCTTAGAGAATTGTAAGTGGTGTCCCAGTGACCCCGCACTACAGCATCCCACGCTGTTTCTCAAGTCACGTGTTCAGCATCACTTGTATGTTGCTGTTGTTGTTCAGCTCAGCACAGCTGTTTCAGCAAGCCAGAGGTGAGTTTTGTGGTGATTTCTGCGTCCAGTGTGTCTCCCTGTGTTTGTGGGTGGGAGGAGGAGGAAGTGGCCAGATGCTCCCTCGCCCTACACTCACCCACGCTCCTCGCCACCACACTACCATACACCACCAGGCCATCACTACCTCTGCTGTGTTTTCTGCTGTTTTCCATGTGAATTCATTGCCAGAGCTGTGTATCCAAGTGCCCAAGGCCACTCGAAGCTACGTAGATCACTAAGCCACGTAGATCAGCAAGCCCCGTGGATCAGCAAGTCACGTAGATCAGCATGCCACGTGGATCCCGACGCCACGTGGGGTGTGGGCGATGTCACGTGGATCTACAAGCCACGTGAGTTACCAGATGTCCCAGGCCATATGCTGTGGTCTGCTGCCTGCATCACATTGACGTCACCGACGATGCTGCCCGACTTCATGACGTCACGATGTCTGCCTGACGTCACCTCGAGATGTCTGCTGACGTCACAGTGCTGCTGACGTCACCTCGCAACATCACGCCTGGCATCACATGATGTCACATCGAGTGTTTCTAGTAATTATTTCAGTATTGTCGAGAAGATTGAGAGACGATACATGTCATGTGTTAATTAATTCCTCTCAGTCAGTGTTCTCACATGATAGTGTATGGCTTAGTGTCAGTTTTGTGCACAGAAAAGCATCAATTGCTAGTTTTAGCCATGTTGTACCGGGGGGGTGTGTAGTTTCCGTGTGTCCAGTGAGGTCTGAGCCAGACCTGAGTAGCACCACTGTGCTAAGTTACCCGGTGTGACCAGTGCGTTTGACAGCTGTTATCAGTCAGCTCTGAGCCCGAGCCCTCTTGTACAGAAAGCTCTTATGCTCGTCGCTCGTGATGTTCTGCAGAATCGTATTTGCTACGATTCCCATTGAGATTTGTTTCACTTCACCTCCAGACCTTCAGAATGCAGTTATATGTAGAGAAACAAGTCTGGGGACACTTAGACTAACCTCTGCTATAACTCCAACTGCAGAGAGAATGACACTTGTCAAGCCGCAGTTAGCCCTGTCGGCAGGCGCTGTGTCAGCCTCGTGTCACAAGCTTCAGTGAGCAGCCTGCATGAAGATGATGTCACTTTGACTGCTAGCTCGCTCACTGCAGTCTGCTGTATGATGTTACGACTCCCAGATGTTTTGCCCAGTCGACTCTGCCAGGACTTGCTCCACAACTCGCTCCACGCTCGCTGGCAGTGACAGCCCAGCGACAGTACCAGTCGAGAAGTGTCCTTCTGAGTCACTTGCCAGAAGTCCTGCCCAGTTGCCGAATTTTGTCGATGCCTCACTCGAGGGTACCAGCATGTCGTGCCCCAGGTTGAGTGAAACCTGCAGCGACTCCTACGATGACTGCTTCACCGTTCCAGAGGAGACCGTACCCTGTTACGTCACAGCTCAGCCGCAGCGATGTCTCCTGTGTTGCAGTATCTGTCCAGATGCAGGAAGGCATGCAGTGATGCCCATCGATGCTCACTGCCCATGACCACGATGTTTAGCACACCCCACATGTTTTTTCTTCCCTCCCTGTAGAAAGTTTTCTTTCCATATCCATATGTATATATATGTTTTTATTTTGTGTTCTGTGCCCTGTTCCTATGAGAGACAGACCGAATTTCTTTTACCACCAGTATTGTCGCGTCGGGACGAAGCGAGGTAGGTGGCCGAGCAAATGTAGACAGCCTGTACTGTCTGCACAGACAGCCTTGCTGTCTGCCAGCTTAGTTCATATTTCGCGGCATTTAAGTGCCGCCCTATGTAGACTCACCCAGGTCAGTGGGAGGCTGGGCCCATTCGCCCTCACTCCCCGGCCGACCGACTTGATAGGAACAAGTGCTCCCCCTCCACGGACTGGCTAGTGGTCATTCCCTTACATTGCCCGTTGTGTACTCACTCCTTTCCAATTAAAGCCAAACTAGTCCACGGCCGTATCATTGCTACCTACGCTACCTCCATCGGCACTAAACCGCTGTTCAACAGCAAGAACAGTAATAACATATTGAGTGCAAGTACTATCATTGTGTGTCTAAATTATGCACTAAATTTCTGTTTGCTAGACGTTCCAGCAACCTGGAAACTGCACTATTAAGAGCAATGGGTCGATAGTGGGAGGCATCATGGCCCAAAGTATCCAGCTTATAAAAAGGGAGAACACCGGCAGATTCCCACGGAAGGGAAAGAACCCACTGTGACCAAACAAGATTAAAAAGACTTAAGAGAACAACGAGGGCGGAAGGATGAAAATGCTGAAGCATACTACTATGAATGCCAATTGGGTCAGCTGCCGAGGATCGCCAAGTGGAAAGTGTTGACTCTAGTTCGAAAAGCGTAAAGACACATTATAAAACTCGTCTCTGCTAGAAGTAAAATATAAAGGCGATAACTCTCTGGCAGACTTGGAGGAAAAACGAGCAACATAGAATGACTCCTTAAGAGATACGGACAAGATGATTTCCAATTACTGTAGCAAACTTTAATAGGGTTTACAATGATAACACGAGCACCCGTAAGAACAACAGCAGTGGCTGGAAAGTACCTGCCACTCAGTTTCCGCACTTTTTTTTATTCAAACTGTACTCATAACAAGCTCAAGCAAAGGTAGAACCATAATTCCACCATCAAGTACATTTTCCTTCACGAATTGCATGTAGGGCAGCTGCCATCGCCCGATTAAGATCAAGAAACCGCTCTGTGGACCTGTTGTAACCATAACGACCCCATGCAGCACGTTTCAGACGCACTGCACGAGCACGCGTAGGAGACCACATAGGCACGCATTTCTGAGATTGCTTACTCGAAGTTTAAGGAATTCTACTTGAAGCGGCAAATACAACAGAGGTCAAAAATAGTTGTAATAGCTCTTAAGCGGAAAACAAAGGAGAAGGTTCCTCACTAAAAATGATTTGACATGAATAAATTACCCAATTCGCCCATTCAGACTACCAACGTGGGTAAGGAAAAGGGTGAGAATATGGATGGGAGGTAATGAGGATAGGGTAATGATCGCTGTCATGTAAATCTGGGAACACTGACCAGGAAAAGTTACGTTCAGTTAAAGATGAGCAAACTGAGAGATATATGTAAGAGAGAGTTTGAGTGTGAGGGTCAAAATGAGTGGGAAAGAAAGAAGGAACAGCAAGGGTGGGGGAAGGAGTGGCACTGCTCATCAAAAATCAATGGGATTTTGAGAAGCTGGGACTAGGAGACAAAGAAGCAAAGGACTACGTGATAGGAGCACTTCAGACTGGAAATCCCAAGGCGGTAATTGTAGTGATGTATAGCCCACTACATAACAGCAGGAGGTCAAGACAAGAATATGAGAAATAAAGAGATAATTGACACACTGGCTGAAGTGGCCAGAAGGGCTCATGCGAGCAGGGTAATTATGCTGATTATGGGTGACTTCAATCACAAGGAAATTGACTGGGAGAACCAGGAGCCACATGGGGGCCCAGGAAAGTGGAGGGCTAAGATAATAGAGCTGGTACTGGAAAACCTCATGTACCAACACATAAGGGACACTGCCAGAGAGAAAGCGGAGAGGATGAACCAGCAAGACTGGACCTAGTATTCACCTTGAGTAGTGCAGATATTGATATGAAAGATCCCTAGGGGCCAGTGACCACGTGGTTCTCAGGATCGAATACACAGATTTACAAGTGGAGAGGGAAGCAAGAAGGGCGGGACAAATGAAGCCAAACTACAAGAGAGGGGACTACATAGGCTTGAGTAATTTCCTGCAAGAGGTTCAGTGGGACCGAGAAATGACAAGGAAATCAAGAAATAAGATGATGGAATATGTGACAACAATATGCAAAGAAGCAGAGGAGGAGTTTGTGCTCAATGGCAACAGACAGGATGAGCCCATGGTTCACCCAAAGGTGTAGAGAGGCGAAAACCAAGTGTGCTAGAGAATGGAGGAAAAATGGAAGGCAAACGACCCAGAAGAATAAGGAGAGTAGGCCTGGTGAGTAAAACTCTCGCTTCACACAGCTTTGTTTGGGTTCGATTCCCTGCGAGGGTAGAAGCACTGTGCGTTTTTACTTACACGGGCTCTCTATGTTCCCCATCGGTAAAATGGGTACCTGGGTGTTAGACGATTGATGTGGGTCGCATTCTTGGACAAAATTGACCTAATTTGCCCGAAATGCTTTGCATACCAAGAGACTTTGTATATAGTAGTATATGACTGATGTCAGCTAATACTGTATATCTTCTACATGTACTTGTATAAAATTATTATTATTATTTTTATTATTATTATTATTGTTATTATTATTATTATTATTATTATTATTATTATTATTATTATTATTATTATTATTATTATTATTATTGTTATTATTATTATTATTATTATATGAATAAGAACGTGTAAGAAGGGAGGCCCAACGACCATACGAAAATGACATAGCAGTAAAAGCCAAGTCTGACCCGAAACAACAAAAACCAGGTAATGAGGCTGAGGAAGGAAGGAGAGGAGTTTACAAGAAACGACCTTGAAGTATGTGAGGAGCTCAACATGAGATTCAAACAAGTATTCACAGCGTAGACAGAAAGGGCTCCAGAAAGACGGAAAAGTGAGAATTACCGACAAGTGCTGGACGGTACATACAACGGAGGGGGAGGTGAAGAGACTGGTAAGCGAATCAGATACCTCAGTGGTGATGGAGCGGGATAACATTTCTCCGTGGGTCCTGAGAGAGAGGGAGCAGAGACGCTCTGTGTACCACTTACCTGAGGAATAGAAGACAGCAAATATAGTTCCTATTTTTAAAAAAAGGAGACAGACACGCAGCATTAATCTACAGACGAGTGTCACTGACATGTATTGTATGCAAAGTCATGGAGACTGAGTATTCTTGGACTGTAAGAAGGCTTTTGACACAGTTCCACACAAGAGATTAGTTCAAAAGCTGGAGGACCCTTCCCTGAAGGGAAGACGTCAGTCTTCCTTCTTCTTCTTACGGTATGCGACGAGATGTGAGAGTGGGCGCCTTGCGACGATCGGGGTTCCACAGGGTTCAGTCCTAGGATCGGTGCTGTTTCTGGTTTATGTGAACGAAATGGAGGAAGGAATAGACTCAGAAGTGTCTGTTTGCACACGACGTGAAGTTAATGAAGAGAATTCGGTCGGAGGAGGAGAAGGCAGGGCTGCAGAGAGATCTAAACAGTTTAGGCAGCCAAATGCTATAAACCTCGCTCAAGGAAAAGGATATCGGAGTGTGTATAATACCGAGCACATCTCCTGAGGCGCACATCAACCAAATAACTGCTGCAGCATATGGGCGACTAGCGAGCCTAAGAATATCATTCCGACATCTCAACAGGAAGTTGTTCTGGACCCTGTACACCGTATACGACAAAAGCATATTGGAGTATGAGCTCCAGCCTGGAACTCACACCTCGTTAAGCACGTCAGGAAACTAGAGAAAGTGCAAAGGTTTGCAACAACACTAGTCCCGGAGTTAAAAGGCATGTCCTACGAGGAGTGGTTGAGGGAACTCGAGCTCACGGCCCTGGAGGACAGGAAGGACAGGGAGGATATGTTAACGACATATAAAATACTGAGAGGAATCGACAGGGTGGACAGCGACAAGATGTACCAGAGATGGAACACAGCATCAAGGGGTAACAGTTGGAAGCTGAAGAGTCAGATGAGTCACAGGGACGTTAGGAAGTATTTCATCAGTCATAGAGTCGTCAGGAAGTGGAATAGTCTGGAAAGTGAGGTAGTGGAGGCATGTACCATACACAGCTTTAAGAAAAGGTATGATAATTGTAATGGAGGAGAGAGAGGGAGAGAGAGAGAGAGAGAGAGAGAGAGAGAGAGAGAGAGAGAGAGAGAATGGACCTAGTAGCGACCAGTGAAGAGACGGAGCCAGGAGCTATAAATCGATCCCTGCACACACACACACACACACACACACACACACACACACACGGTGACAGCAGTAAGACAAGAGAGAGAGGGGTGGGTAGATTGCGTTTTCTAGGACTTTAAGATGGCGTTTGACACAGTTCCACACAAGAGACTAGTGTAAAAGCTGGAGGACCAAGCATGGATAACAGGGAAGGAACTGCAATTGATCAAGGAATACCTTTCAGGGAGACAGCAGCGAGTCATGGTACGTGGCGAGGTGTCAGAGAGGGGGCCTGTGACGAGCGGGATTCCACAGGGGTCAGTCCTAGGACCGGTGTTGTTTTTTTTATTTTTGAATGACATGACGGAAGGATTAGACTCAGAAGTGTCCCTGTTCGCAAATGATGTGAAGTTGATGAGGAGAATTCAATCGGACGAGGACCAGGCAGAACTACAAAGGGGTCTGGACAGGCTGCAGGCCTGGTCCAGAAACTGGCTCCTATAGTTCATCCCACCAAGTGCAAAGTCAAAGTCACTCAAGGTAAAGGATTTCGAGGTGAGTATAACACCGGGCACATCTCCTGAGGCGCACATCAACCAAATAAATGCTAGCATACGGTCGACTAGCAAACCTAAGAACAGCATTCAGACACCTCAATATGGAATCGATTGGGACCCTGTATACCGTGTACGGCTGGCCTATATTGAAGTATGCAGCACCAGTTTGGAATCCACACCTAGCAAAGCACGTATGAAAACTAGGTAAAGTGCGAAGGTTTGCAACGAGACTCGTCCCAGAGCTAAGCTACAAGGGAAATCATCCTTAAGACACTGGAGGATACGAGAATAGGTGGGATATGATAACGACATATAAAATATCGAGAGGAATCGACAAAGTGGACAGAGACAGAATGTTCCAGAGATGGGACAGAGCAACATAGGGTCAGAGTTGGAAGTTGAAGACACAGATGAATCACAGGGATTTCATTATTTTTATTATTATCACACTGGCCGATTCCCACCAAGGCAGGGTGGCCCGAAAAAGAAAAACTTTCACCATCATTCACTCCATCACTGTCTTGCCAGAAGGGTGCTTTACACTACAGTTTTTAAACTGCAGCATTAACATCCCTCCTTCAGAGTGCAGGCACTGTACTTCCCATCTCCAGGACTCAAGTCCGGCCTGCCGGTTTCCCTGAAATCCTTCATAAATGTTACTTTGCTCACACTCCAACAGCACGTCAAGTATTAAAAACCATTTGTCTCCATTCACTCCTATCAAACACGCTCACGCATACCTGCTCGAAGTCCAAGCCCCTCGCACACAAAACCTCCTTTATCCCCTCCCTCCAACCTTTCCTAGGCCGACCCCTACCCCGCCTTCCTTCCACTACAGACTGATACACTCTTGAAGTCATTCTGTTTCGCTCCATTCTCTCTACATGTCCGAACCACTTCAACAACCCTTCCTCAGCCCTCTGGACAACAGTTTTGGTTATACCGCACCTCCTCCTAACTTCCAAACTACGAATTCTCTGCATTATATTCACACCACACATTGCCCTCAAACATGACATCTCCACTGCCTCCAGCCTTCTCCTCGCTGCAACATTCATCACCCATGCTTCACACCCATATAAGAGCGTTGGTAAAACTATGCTCTCATACATTCCCCTCTTTGCCTCCAAGGACAAAGTTCTTTGTCTCCACAGAATCCTAAGTGCACCACTCACCCTTTTCCCCTCATCAATTCTATGATTCACCTCATCTTTCATAGACCCATCCGCTGACACGTCCACTCCCAAATATCTGAATACATTCACCTCCTCCATACTCTCTCCCTCCAATCTGACATCCAATCTTTCATCACCTAATATTTTAGTTATCCTCATAACCTTACTCTTTCCTGTATTCACTTTTAATTTTCTTCTTTTGCATACCCTACCAAATTCATCCACCAATCACTGCAACTTCTCTTCAGAATCTCCCAAGAGCACAGTGTCATCAGCAAAGAGCAACTGTGACAACTCCCACTTTATGCGTGATTCTTTATCTTTTAACTCCACGCCTCTTGCCAAGACCCTCGCATTTACTTCTCTTACAACCCCATCTATAAATATATTAAACAACCACGGTGACATCACACATATGTGTCTAAGGCCTACTTTTACTGGGAAATAATTTCCCTCTTTCCTACATACTCTAACTTGAGCCTCACTATCCTCGTAAAAACTCTTCACTGCTTTCAGTAACCTACCTCCTATACCATACACCTGCAACATCTGCCACATTGCCCCACTATCCACCCTGTCATACGCCTTTTCCAAATCCATAAATGCCACAAAGACCTCTTTAGCCTTATCTAAATACTGTTCACTTATATGTTTCACTGTAAATACATAGTCCACACACCCCCTACCTTTCCTAAAGCCTCCTTGTTCATCTGCTATCTTCTCCGTCTTAGTCTTAATTCTTTCAATAATAACTCTACCATACACTTTACCAGGTATACTCAACAGACTATTATCCCCCTATAATTTTTGCACTCTCTTTTGTCCCCTTTGCCTTTATACAAAGGAACTATGCATGCTCTCTGCCAATCCCTAGGTACCTTACCCTCTTCCATACATTTATTAAATAATTGCACCAACCACTCCAAAACTATATCCCCACGTGCTTTTAACACTTCTGTCTTTATGTTTATTGGATGTTAGGAAATATTTCTTCAGTCACAGAGTTGTTAGGAAGTGGAAGAGTCTGGGAAGTGCTGTAGTGGAGGCAGGATCCATACATAACTTTAAGAAGAGGTATGATAATGCTCATGGAGCAGGAAGACTGACCGAGCAGCGGCCAGTGAAGAGGCGGCGTCAGGAGCTCTGACTCGACCCCTGCAATCACAACTAAGCGGGAACAACTAGGTAAGTACACACACACACACACACATAATGCAACCACAACTAGGTGAGCACACACACACACACACACACGTGGGTCCGTGGGGTGAAGACGTGGGTAACAAGGCTCCGAGAACCTTAGCGTTGAAAGACGCGTAATATCAGCTAGAAGTAATCAGTGGTAGTGGAACGTCAGTGAACAATACTACGAGTGATAATTAAAGTTATTAGTTAAAGAAAGTGAGAGGAAAGCTGAAATCATAATATTTCAAAGCGCAAACCGTTGGGGGTCTTAGGCGCTGTTGCCACATTGGTAGCGGTAGGCCTGATGAAGTGACGTCACGACAAGTTGTGTGCCATTATACATATGAAGTGAAGTGTATATAATGTGAAGTGTATACTATCATCAGTGAAGAGTGAAGTGAGGAAGCGGAATATATGGTTATAATCATCACGGGTGAAGGATCTCCAAAATAGGGATTTAAGGCCTACGTACGACTACGTCATCAGCAGCTGGCAACTGTCAACCGCAAGTTTATTCGCCTAGTTGTGGTTTGCATGTTGACGGCCCTGGCTGGCCTTGTATACTGTTTGATACTGGTCACTCACTCCTGCAAGTTATTACCAGAATTAGATTAGAAATAGCATAGACATAGAGAATATAGTGTTGACGAGTGTGAGAAGGTAGGTGGGACAAGCTTTTAAGGGCAACATTGTAAGACGGTGCTAGGGTAGGTCCCAGGAGGGTTTAGTCAGGTCACAAGAAGTTGCGGCCAGTCATTACACCGCACAAGACTCTCACACACACACACACACACACACACTCACACACACACACACGCACACACGCACACAGGCAGTGTTACTACCGGTAGTTATTAGCAGTAAGAATACTACAGAAGTAGCATCGGCAATGGCTACATCGAACACAGACAACAGGTCCGAAGGAAGCATGGAAACTAAACTGTATGCAGAGGTCCTGTCAAACCCACATGGGGCCAAAACAAAGACAGGGAGCACTCTAGGACAGAAAGAGAGGTTGGAAGACATTGATGGAACTAGGACATGTGCAAGGACCTTACCAGATACATGTGGGGGCCAGGAGCAGGTGAGCAGGAAGGATAAACCAAGAAGCATAGGGGCCATAACGAGGGAAGGGACTGAAGGAAGGAACACTCCACGGGAAGGAACTAAAACACATCAGAGGATGCAATGGGAGTCACAGTGGGAGGTGGAAAGGGAGAGATCCGTGTTTGTCTATGGGCTAGACGAAGCTAAAGGGGAAACTTATGATGAAAGAAAGCAGGAGGAGAAAAAAGCGATTGAAGACATCATGAAGGTGATAGGCGAGGGGGACATGACCCAGGTGGCCTCTCAAAGTAATTTTCAAGGCAGAATCAACCCGAACCATGATCCTGCAGGAGAAAGCACGGCTGAGAGGCAAGCAGGAGTTCCGGAGTGTGTACCTCGACCGAGACAGAACACAGGACGAAAGGAAGACAATGAAAGAGAGAGTTCAAAAACGAAAGGAGAAAAGGGAGGAAATGAAAAAGGAGAGCAGAATAACCCAGGATCAAATGGAAGGACAAGCGCATCCCCCAGAAACACCTGCAGAAGGACTCCAGCCACGACACCCCCAAGGCAACTGAACATTCCAAACCAACCATCACACACCGATCCCTCTGTTTCCACCCCCCGCACCACAGTTACAGTATTAGAACAGAAGTTGAAGGTTTGGTACACAAATGCAGATGGATTAACGAATAAACATGAGGAATGGCAAGAAAGAATCAATGAGAAGTCCCCAGACATCATAGCAGTTACAGAAACAAAACTCATGGAGACAATAACAGATGCAATCTTCCCACCAGGATACCAGATCATGAGGAAAGATAGAAGGGGTAGGGGGGGAGGTGGGGTTGCTCTGCTCGTAAAAAACAGATGGAAATTCGAGAAAATGGAAGGAATAGATGAGACAGGAGAAAGAGACTACATAGCAGGTACACTTCAGTCTGGGGAACACAAAGTGGTCATTGCAGTGATGTATAATCCACCACAGAACTGCAGGAGGCCAAGAGAGGAATATGAAGAGAGCAACAGAGCAATGGTGGACACACTTGCTGAGGTGGCAAGAAGAGCTCACTCCAGCAGAGCAAAGTTGCTGGTTATGGGGGATTTCAACCACAGGGAGATTGACTGGGAAAACCTGGAGCCACATGGGGGTCCCGAAACATGGAGAGCCAGGATGTTGGACGTGGTGCTGGAAAACCTTATGCACCAACATGTTAAGGACACTACCAGAGTGAGAGGGGAGGATGAACCAGCAAGATTGGATCTTGTGTTCACCCTAGGCAGCTCAGACATTGAGGACATCAAGTATGAGAGTCCCCTAGGAGCTAGCGACCACGTGGTTCTGTGCTTTGAATACATAGTAGAGCTGCAAGTGGAGAGAATAACAGGAGTAGAATGGGAAAAGCCTGACTATAAAAGAGGGGACTACATAGGGTTGAAGAACTTCCTGCGGGAGGTCCAGTGGGACAGAGAACTGGCAGGAAAGCCAGTAAATGAAATGATGGAATATGTAGCAACAAAATGCAAGGAGGCAGTGGAAAGGTTCATTCCCAAGGGCAACAGTAACAACGGGAAGACCAGAACAAGCCCCTGGTTTACCCGACGGTGTAAGGAGGCAAAAACAAAGTGCAATAGAGAATGGAAAAAGTACAGAAGGCAGAGAACACACGAAAATAGGGAGATCAGTCGCAGAGCCAGGAACGAGTACGCACAGGTAAGGAGGGAGGCCCAGCGACAGTATGAAAATGACATAGCATCGAGAATCAAGACTGACCCGAAACTGTTGTATAGCCACATCAGGAGGAAGACAACAGTCAAAGACCAGGTGATCAGATTAAGGACAGAAGGTGGAGAACTCACAAGAAATGATCAGGAGGTATGTGAGGAGCTGAACAGGAGATTTAAGGAAGTTTTTACAGTAGAGACAGGAAGGGCTGTGAGAAGACAGCACAGAAGGGAACATCAAGAGGGAATATACCAACAAGTGTTGGATGACATACGAACAACTGAGGAGGAGGTGAAGAAGCTCTTAAGTGACCTTGACACCTCAAAGGCGATGGGACCGGACAACATCTCCCCATGGGTCCTAAGAGAAGGAGCAGAGATGCTGTGTGTGCCTCTAACCACAATCTTCAACACATCCCTTGAAACTGGGCAACTACCTGAGAAATGGAAGACAGCTAATGTAGTCCCCATATTTAAGAAAGGAAACAGAAACGAGGCACTAAACTACAGACCTGTGTCTCTGACATGTATTGTGTGCAAAGTCATGGAGAAGATTATCAGGAGGAGAGTGGTCGAACACCTGGAAAGGAACAAGATTATAAATGAAAACCAGCATGGGTTCATGGAAGGCAAATCTTGTATCACAAACCTCCTGGAGTTTTATGACAAGGTAACAGAAGTAAGACACGAGAGAGAGGGTTGGGTAGATTGCGTTTTCCTAGACTGCAGGAAGGCCTTTGACACAGTTCCCCACAAGAGATTAGTGCAGAAGCTGGAGGATCAGGCACACGTAAAAGGAAGGGCACTGCAATGGATAAGGGAATACCTGACAGGGAGGCAGCAACGAGTCATGGTACGTGAAGAGGTATCACAGTGGGCGCCTGTTACGAGCGGGGTCCCACAGGGGTCAGTTCTAGGACCAGTGCTATTTTTGATATATGTGAACGACATGATGGAAGGAATAGACTCTGAAGTGTCCCTGTTCGCAGATGACGTGAAGTTGATGAGAAGAATTAAATCGGACGAGGATGAGGCAGGACTGCAAAGAGACCTGGAGAGGCTGGACATGTGGTCCAGTAACTGGCTCCTCGAATTCAATCCAACCAAATGCAAAGTCATGAAGATTGGGGAGGGGCAAAGAAGACCGCAGACAGAATATAGGCTAGGTGGACAAAGACTACAGACCTCACTCAGGGAGAAAGACCTTGGGGTGACCATAACACCGAGCACATCACCGGAGGCACACATCAACCAAATAACCGCTGCAGCATACGGGCGCCTGGCAAACCTGAGAATAGCGTTCCGATACCTTAATAAGGAATCGTTCAAGACACTGTACACTGTGTATGTTAGACCCATACTGGAGTATGCAGCACCAGTCTGGAACCCACACCTGGTCAAGCACGTCAAGAAGTTAGAGAAAGTACAAAGGTTTGCAACAAGGCTAGTCCCAGAGCTCAAGGGAATGTCGTACGAGGAAAGGTTAAGGGAAATCGGACTGACGACACTGGAGGACAGAAGGGTCAGGGGTGACATGATAACGACATACAAGATACTGCGGGGAATAGACAAGGTGGACAGAGATAGGATGTTCCAGAGAGGGGACACAGGGACAAGGGGTCACAACTGGAAGCTGAAGACTCAGACGAGTCACAGGGACGTTAGGAAATATTTCTTCAGTCATAGAGTTGTCAGCAAGTGGAATAGCCTAGCAAGTGAAGTAGTGGAGGCAGGAACCATACATAGTTTTAAGAAGAGGTATGACAAAGCTCAGGAAGCAGAGAGAGAGAGGATCCAGTAGCGATCAGTGAAGAGGCGGGGCCAGGAGCTGAGTCTCGACCCCTGCAACCACAATTAGGTGAGTACAATTAGGTGAGTACACACACACACATCTCTATCTCTCTCCCTTACAACTCCCCACTCCCCACCTCTTTTATCCTCTATTCCTCTCCCCATCTCTCTCCCCCTTACATCTCCCATACCCCCCACACACGCACACATACACGCACACATACACACACACACATACACACACACACACACACACACACACACACACACACACACACACACACACACACACACACACACACACACACACACACACACACACACACACATTAATTAAGATTAAGATTAAGGGACATGCCAGCATACAGGAAGGTGTATCTCGACTGCGACAGAACACAAGAAGAAAGGAAGAAACAGAGAGAGATGGTACAAAGGCGAAAGGAGGAAAGAGAGGGGATGGAGAAGACAGACAGGAGATCACAGGCACAGGAAGATCAAATACAGCCTCCCTCACAACTTCCTATAGAAGCCTCTCAACCAGGTCAACCCCAGTGCAACCAAACACTCTAAACCAAAACACCCATGCCACATCCAATGCCCCCACCCACTGCATTACAAACTCCACCCCCACAGCAACCACCCATAGTTCCTTATCAGGTCTCCCACCTCCCCAACCCCAATACACCTCCCAGACCAATATCTTAGAAAAGAAGTTGAAGGTGTGGTATACAAATGCAGATGGAATAACAAATAAGCATGAGGAGTGGCACAAAAGAATCAAGGAGACATCCCCAGACATAATAGCACTCACAGAAACAAAACTCACCAGAATATTAACAGATTCAAGGGATGTTAGGAAGTATTTCTTCAGTCATAGAGTAGTCAAGCCATGGAATAGCCTAGAAAGTGAAGTAGTGGAGGCGGGAACCACACATAGTTTTAAGGCGAGGTATGATAAAGCTCATGGAGCAGGGAGAGAGAGGACCTAGTAGCAATCAGTGAAGAGGCGGGGCCAGGAGCTATGACTCGACCCCTGCAACCATAATTAGGTGAGTACATGACCCAGCTGGAAAATTTTCGGAGAATAGGGGGGTTTGTAAAAAACAGAACCCGGTCAGTGAAAGTGACCTTCAAGGCAGAAGCGACTCGGACCAGGATCCTGCAGGAGAAAGCACGATTAAGGGATATGCCAGCATACAGGAAGGTGTATCTCGACTGCGACAGAACACAAGAAGAAAGGCAGAAACTGAGAGAGATGGTACAAAGGCGAAAGGAGGAAAGAGAGGGGATGGAGAAGACAGACAGGAGATCCCAGACCCAGGAAGAAGATCAAATACAGCCTCCCTCACAACTTCCTATAGAAGCCTCCCAACCAGGTCAACCCCAGTGCAACCAAACACTCTAAATCAAAACACCCATGCCACATCCAATGCCCCCACCCGCTACATTACAAACTCCACCCCCACAGCAACAACCCATAGTTCCTTACCAGGTCTCCCACTTCCCCAACCCCAATATACCTCCCAGACCACAGTCTTTGAAAAGAAGTTGAAGGTGTGGTATACAAATGCAGATGGAATAACAAACAAGTATGAGGAGTGGCACGAAAGAATCAAGGAGACATCCCCAGACATAATAGCACTCACAGAAACAAAACTCACCAGAATAATAACAAATTCAATCTTTCCATCCGGATATCAAATCCTCAGGAAAGACAGAGGGAGGAGAGGGGGAGGAGTTGCACTGCTCATTAAAAACCAGTGGGGTTTTGAGAAAATGGAAGGAATGGATGGCATGGGCGAAAGGGACTACTAGTAGGAACAATCCAGTCTGAGGGACATAAGGTGATAATTGCAGTAATGTACAACCCACCACAGAACTGCAGGAGGCCAAGAGAAGAATACGATGAGAGCAACAGAGCTATGATCGACACACTAGCCGAGGTGGCCAGGAGAGCACACATGGTGGGAGCAAAGTTACTAGTTATGGGTGATTTCAATCACAAGGAGATTGACTGGGAAAACCTTGAGCCCCATGGGGGTCCCGAAACATGGAGAGCCAAGATGATGGATGTGGTACTGGAAAACCTCATGCATCAACATGTTAGAGACACTACCAGAGAGAGAGGAGAGGATGAACCAGCAAGGCTGGACCTTGTATTCACCTTGAGTAGTTCGGACATCGAGGGTATCATGTATGAAAGGCCCCTGGGAGCTAGTGATCATGTGGTTCTGTGCTTTGACTACATAGTTGAGTAGCAGGAATAGGGTGGGAAAAACCAAACTACAAAAGGGGGAACTCCTCAGGCATGAGGAACTTCCTTCAAGACATTCAGTGGGAGAAGGAACTGACAGGAAAACCAGTACAAGAAATGATGGACTATGTGGCAACAAAATGCAAGGAGGCAGAGGAGAGGTTTGTTCCCAAGGGAAACAGAAATAATGGGAAGAACAGAACGAGTCCTTGGTTCACCCAAAGGTGTAGGGAGGCAAAAACTAGGTGTACTAGAGAATGGAAAAGGTACAGAAGACAGAGAACTCAGGAAAATAAAGAGATTAGCCGAAGAGCCAGAAACGAATATGCACAGATAAGAAGGGAGGCTCAGAGACAATATGAAAATGACATAGCATCAAAAGTAAAGACTGACCCATAGCTGTTGTACAGCCACATCAGGAGGAAAACAACAGTCAAGGACCAGGTAATCAGACTGAGGAAGGGTGATGGGGAATTCACAAGAAACGACCAAGAGGTATGTCAGGAGCTCAACACAAAATTTAAAGAGGTATTTACAGTGAATGACATGATGGAAGGGATAGACTCTGAAGTGTCTCTATTCGCAGATGATGTGAAGTTGATGAGAAGAATTAAATCGGATGAGGATCAGGCAGAACTACAAAGAGACCTAGACAGACTATACACGTGGTCCAGAAACTGGCTTCTCGAATTCATCCCTGCCAAATGCAAAGTCATGAAGATTGGGGAAGGGCAAAGAAGACCGCAGACAGAGTATAAGCTAGGTGGACAAAAACTACAGACCTCACTCAGGGAGAAAGATCTTGGGGTGACCTTAACACTGAGCACGTCTGTGGGGGCACACATCAACCAGGTAACTGCTGCAGCATATGGGCGCTTGGCAAACCTAATAGCGTTCCGATACCTTAATAAGGAATCGTTCAAGACACTGTACACTGTGTACGTTAGGCTCATACTGGTGTATGCAGCACCAGTTTGGAACCCACACCTGGTCAAGCACATCAAGAAGTTAGAGAAAGTTCAAAGGTTAGCAACAAGGCTAGTTTCAGAGCTCAGGGTAATGTCCTACGATGAAAGGTTGAGGGAAATCGGACTGACGGCACTGGAGGACAGAAGGGTCAGGGTCAGGGGAGTCATGATAACGACATACAAGATACTGCCGGGAATAGATAAGGTGGACAGAGACACGATGTTCCAGAGAGGGGACACAGAAACAAGGGGTCATAATTGAAAGTTGAAGACTCAGACGAGTCACAGGGATGTTAGGAAGTATTCCTTTAGTTATAGAGTCGTCAGGAAGTGGAATAGCCTAGCAAGTGACGTAGTGGAGGCAGGAACCATACATAGTCATTCAGTCATAGAGTCGCCAGGAAGTGGAATAGCCTAGGAAGTGACGTAGAGGAGGTAGGAACGATACATAGTTTTAAGACGAGGTATGACAGAGCTCAGGAAACAGAGAGAGAGAGAGGACCTAGTAGCGATCAGTGAAGAGGCGGGGCCAGGAGCTGAGTCTCGACCCCTGCAACCACAATTAGGTGAGTACAATTAGGTGAGTACACACACACACAAACAGCACACACACACACACATTACAACACTTAGCACATAAAAATGGTGGCTCAGATGGGAACATGAAGGCTCGAGTTATTGGAGGAAAATGGTTCTGGTAAGGAAGAATGAATGGAAGAGCATTGTAAAAGGGTGGAACAAGGCTGGGAAAGCAAACTAGGTGAGCTTTCTGCAGAAATGGAGATGATGGAGGCAGAGAAGAAGAAAGGGGAATCACTAGCAGAAGCCCAGATACAGGCCCTAGAATATGAGGTAAATAGGTTGAAGTGAGTTACAGGGCTTTTGCCTAGAGGAAACATAGCACCTGAAGCAGGTACACCCCTAATGAATGAGAAGCCCAAAGGAAAGGAAGAAGAGCTTTTGGGAACAGGGAGGGAGGAGAAGGTAGAGAGGGGGACAGGTTCCATGCAGAGGCAAGACCATGCCACCAAGAGTTACAGGAAAAAAAATAAGGGAGACAATAGCCATGTACAAACAGGACCCAGAGACACAGAGGGAAAGACAATGGGAGGAGGAGAGGGAGAAGTCAGTGTTTATTCATGCGCTTCAGTAGAACATGGGGAGGACACACAATGAAAGATGGCAGGAAGAAAAACAGAAGATTGTAAACATAATCAAAGAAATAGGCAAGGAGGACATGACTGAGATAGAATTTTCAGATAATACAGAGGTACTTCAAGAGGAAAAAAACTGGCTGGTCAAACTGATTATCAGGATAAAAACGGTGTGGAACAGGCTCCTGCAAGAGAAACCACAGTTGATAGAATCGTCAGCATACAAGAGGGTGTTCCTAGATCGAAACAAAACAAGAACAGAATGAGAGCAGTTGAGGGAGAGGACACAGAAGCGAAAGGGGATATGAAATGTGACAAGAACAGAGTCAGCAGAGAACAAGCAGAACAGGGCAGAGCAACAAGCACAAGCACACACAGAACCACCCCCAGAACCCCATAACCAAACATGTTATCCCAACACAAGCCACAAGCCACACTTACAGTCCCCATCCTACACTTCGCTGTTGAATCCCACAGCACACTGCTAGGTCCCCCACCCTCAGAGACCTCCCAGAACACACTGGTGGAGAGGAAACTGAAGATATGGTATACCAACGCTGATGGAATATCGAGTAAGTGGGAGGAGTAGCACGAAAGAGTCAAAGAGGCATCACCAGACATCACAACTCTCGCAGAAACCAAGCTCACGTGAATAACAGATGCCATCTTTCCAACGGGATATCAAATCCTGGGGATCTGATATCCCGTTTGGAACCGACACCTAGCCAAGCACGTAAGGAAACTATAGAAAGTGAAAAAATTGCAGCAAGATTAGTCCTGGAGCTAACGGGCATGTCCTACAAGTAGAGATTAAGGGAAATCAACCTGATGACACTGGAGGACAGAAGAGATAGGGGGGATATGATAACGACATATAAAATATTGAGAGAAATCGACATGATGGACAGAGACAAGATGTTCCAAAGATGGGCACAGCAACAAGAGGTCAAAGTTCGATGCTGAAGACTCAGATGAATTACAGGGATGTTAGGAGGTATTTATTCAGCCACAGAGTTGTCAGGAAGTGGAATAGTCTGGAAAGTGATGTAGTGGAGGCAAGATCCATACATATATTTATAAAGAAGTATGATAAAGCTCATGGAGCAGGAAGAGTCACCTAGTAGCGACCAGCGAATAGGCGGGACCAGGAGCTGTGACTCGATCCCTACAATCACAACTAGGCGAGTATGCACATACACACACACACACACACACGCATACACACTCGGGGCCAGGAGCTGAGTCTCGACCCCTGAAACCACAACTAGGTGAGTACACCCACACACCCACTCATTCACACAGCTGATCCTTGGAATTTGGCCGCGTCCCCCCACCCCGCTCTCTCCCTTTCCCTCCCCCACAGACCTTTCCCCCCGCCTCCCGTTCTAGCCTTCACTCCCTCCTCCCTCCTTCTATCTTTCTCTCTCCCCCTCCCTCGCGTTTCTCTCTCTCATAGCCTCCTTCCCTCCCACTTCCCCCTTATCTCTCTCTCTCTCTCTCTCTCTCTCTCTCTCTCTCTCTCTCTTTCTCTCACTCACTCCCATAGCCCTATCCCTCACCCTCCTCTCTCTCTCTCTATAGGCTTCTCTCTCCTTCTCCTTCTTTCTTTCTACCCCTCCCTCGCATTTCTCTCTCTCATAGCCTTTTTCCTCACCCTCCTCTCTCCCTCTCTATCTCTCTCTCTCTTTCTCTCTCCCTCTCTCTACCCTTTCTCTCCCCCTTCTCGTTTCTCTCTCTCTCCCCCTAGTCTTATCCCTCACTCCCATACTCTCTCCTCTCTTTCCCTCTTTCTACCCTTTCTCTCTCCCCCTCTCACTCTCTCCCTCCTCTATTCCCCCTCCTATTTTCTCTCTCTCTCTCTCCTCTAGCCTTGTCCCTCCCCCCCCCACACACACACCCTGAAAACACATAAACTTCTTTCTGTGGTAAAATACATAAGCTTCTGTCTGTGGTAAAAAAAAAATGGGTGGCCCTTGAGGGTGGAAAACCAGAGTTCTGGTGGACAAACCAGGGAGGAAAGATTGGGAGTTAGAGCTCCAAAAAAGGGAGAAAAAATGGGGAAGGAAGATAGAAGAGCTTGGCAAGATAATGGAGGAGAGGATAGCTGAAGAGTGCAGGATGTGGGAGCTACAAGTCTTAGCAGCAGAAGCTAGGATACAGTGCTTAGAAGAGAAACTGCAAAACCTAAAACAGATTAGAGAGACAAATGACAATTCAGATGTGACATCAGGAAATTCTATGTCAGGCACAGACAAGGGGACGGTAAGAAACAAAGGAGATATGCTGTACGTGAAGGCCCTATCAGACCCACGTGGGGCCAGGGTAAAGACGAGGAGCACACTAAGATCAAATGACAGGTCAGAAGACAATGAAGGTATGCTATATGCAGAGACTCTAACAGCCAACTGCAGTAGCAAGGAACAGCTGATCATGAAAGAGAGTTCACTGAGAATAGAAGTTTCAGATAGGACAGGGACTGAAGGCAAGAACATTTCAATGGAAGGAAATAAAACGCCTCAGAGGATGCAAATGGAGACTCAGTGGGAGGAGGAAAGGGTGAGGTCAGTTTTTGTCTACGGGCTCCAAGAAGCCAAGGGGAACAACTTCAAAGAAATAAAACAGGAGAAGGAAAAAATGATTGAAGGCATCATGAAAACAATAGGTGAGGGCGATATGACCCAGGTGACAAATTTTCGGAGAATTGGGTGGTTTGCGAGTGGAAGGATATGGCCTGTCAAAGAAATTTTCAAGGAAGAATCAGTTCGAACCAGGATTCCGCAAGAGAAAGCACGACTGAGGGACAAACAGGGGTACCAGAGAGTATACCTCGATCGCGACAGAACACAAGAAGAACGGACTACACTGAAAGAGAGGGTACAGAGATGCAAGGAGGAACGAGAGGCAATGATGAAGATGAGCAGGACCCAGACACAGGAGGAAGGGCAAACACACACCACAGAATCTCCCACCGAAAGACTCCAACCGCGACAATCCCAACGCAACTGAGCAACCTAAACTACAGCCCACTCACTGTTCCCTCTGCCACCAACCCCCATATCACAAACCTCACCCCAACAGCTGTCCCTTATGGGCATTCTGACCCCACCCCCATCATCACAAACCCCACCTACACCACAGCCCCCCATAGGCCCCACCAAGGCTCTTGCTCCCCCAACCCCAATATTCTTGCAGGACCACAGTGATAAAAAAGAAACTGAAAGTTTGGTACACAAATGCGGACGGAATAACGAATAAACATGAGAAGTGGAACGAAAGAATCAGTGAGAAATCCCCAGACATTATAGCAGTCACAGAAACAAAACTCGTTGAGACAATAATGGATGCAATCTTCCCACCAGGATATCAGATCCTGAGGAAAGATAGAAGGAGTAGAGGGGGAGGAGGGGTTGCACTGCTCATAAAAAAAAGATGAGGATTTGAGGAAATGGAAGGCATGAACGTGATTGGAGAAAGAGACTACATTGTAGGTACAATTCAGTCTGGAGAACATAAAGTAGTCAGTGTAGTGATGTATAACCCACCACACAACTGCAGGAGGCCAAGGGAGGAGGAGGAAGAAAACAACAGGATGATGGTGGACACACTGGCTGAGGTGGCAAGAAGAGCTCACTCGAGCAGAGCAAAGTTACTGGTAATGGGGGTTTTCAACCACAGGGAGATCGACTGGGAAAACCTGGAGACACATGGGTGTCCCGAAACATGGAGAGCCAAGATGATGAATGTGGTACTTGAAAACCTCATGCATCAACATGTCAAGGATATTACCAGAGAGAGAGGGGAGGATGAGCCAGCAAGACTGGATCTTGTGTTCACCCTGAGCAGTTCAGACATTGAGGACATCACTTACGAGAGGCCCCTTGGAGCTAGCGATCACGTGGTTTTGAGTTTTGATTATACAGTAGAGTTACAAGTGGAGAAGGTAACAGGAATTGAAGGGGAAAGGCCAAACTATAAAAGGGGGGACTACACAGGTATGAGGAACTTCCTGCAGGAGGTTCATTGGGACAGAGAACTGGTAGGAAAATCAGTAAACGAGATGATGGAATATGTGGCAACAAAGTGCAAGGAGGCAGAGGAAAGGTTTGTTTCCAAGGGAAACAAAAATAAAAGGAAGACCAAAACGAGTCCTTGGTTTACCCGAATGTGTAGGGAGGCAAAAACTAAGTGCAACAGAGAATGGAAAACGTACAGGAGGCAAAGGACCCAGGAAAATAAGGAGATTAGTAGAAGAGCCAGAAACGAGTATGCACAGATAAGGATGGAGGCCCAGCGACAGTACGAAAACGACATAGTATCGAAAGTCAAATCTGACCCGAAACTGCTGTATAGCCACATTAGGAGGAAGACAAGAGTCAAAGACCAGGTGATAAGGCTGAGGAAAGAAGGTGGAGAACTCACAAGAAACGATCAAGAGGTATGTGAGGAGCTCAACATGAGATTTAAGGAAGTATTTACAGTGGAGACAGGAATGCCTCAGGGGGGACAGACCAGATGGGGACACCATCAAGGAATATACCAACAAGTGCTGGACGACATACATACAGATGAGGAGGAGGTGAAGAAACTGCTAAGGGACATCGATACCTCAAAGGCAATGGGACCGGACAACATCTCCCCGTGGGTCCTTAGAGAAGGAGCAGATATGCTGTGCATGCCACTTACCACAATCTTCAACACGTCCCTGGAAACTGGGCAACTACCTGAGGTATGGAAGACGGCAAATGTAGTTCCCAATTTTAAAAAAAGAGACAGAAAAGAGGCACTAAACTATAGACCTGTGTCATTGACGTGTATAGTATGCAAAGTTATGGAGAAGATTATCAGGAGGAGAGTGGTGGAGCACCTGGAACGGAACAAGAGTATAAATGCCAACCAGCACGGATTCATGGAAGGCAAATCCTGTGTCACAAATCTTCTGGAGTTTTATGATAAAGGAACACGAGAGAGAGGGGTGGGTTGATTGCATCATCTTGGACTGCAAGAAGGCCTTTGACACAGTTCCTCACAAGAGATTAGTGCAGAAGCTAGAGGATCAGGTGCATATAACAGGAATTGCACTGCAATGGATCAGAGAATACCTGACAGGGAGGCAACAACGAGTCATGGTACGTAATGATGTATCACAGTGGGCACCTGTGACGAGCGGGGTCCCAGAGGGGTCGGTCCTACAACCAGTGCTACTTTTGGTATTTGTGAACGACATGATGGAAGGGTTAGACTCAGAAGTGTCCTTGTTTGCAGACGATGTGAAGTTAATGAGGAGAATTAAATCAGATGAGGACAGGGCAGGACTTCAAAGAGACCTGGACAGACTGGACACCTGGTCCAGCAAATGGCTTCTCGAATTTAATCCTGCCAAATGCAAAGTCATGACGATAGGGGAAGGGCACAGAAGACTGCAGACAGAGTATAGGCTAGGTGGCCAAAGACTGCAAACCTCGCTCAAGGAGAAAGATCTTGGGGTGAGTATAACACCAAGCATGTCTCCGGAAGCACACATCAAACAGATAACTGCTGCAGCATATGGGCGCCTGGCAATCCTGAGAACAGCGTTCCGATACCTTAGTAAGGAATCGTTCAAGACACTGTACACCATGTACGTCAGGCCCATACTGGAGTATGCAGCACCTGTTTGGAACCCGCACTTGATAAAGCATGTCAAGAAACTAGAGAAAGTACAAAGGTTTGCGACAAGGTTAGTTCCAGAGCTATGGGGAATGTCCTATGAAGAAAGGTTAAGTGAAATCGGCCTGACGACACTGGAGGACAGGAGGGTCAGGGGAGACATGATAACAATATATAAAATACTGCGCAGAATAGACAAGGTGGACAAAGAGGGAGGGGACACAGAAACAAGAGGTCACAATTGGAAGTTGAAGACACAGATGAGTCAGAGAGATATTAGGAAGTATTTCTTCAGTCATAGAGTTGTCAGGCAGTGGAATAGCCTAGAAAGTGACGTAGTGGGGGCAGGAACCATACATAGTTTTAAGACGAGGTTTGATAAAGCTCATGGAGCGGGGAGAGAGAGGGCCCAATAGCAACCGGTGAGGAGGCGGGGCCAGGAGCTAAGACCCCTGCAACCACAAATAGGTGAGTACAAATAGGTGAGTACACATACACACACACACTGGGGCCAGGAGCTGAATCTCGAACCCTGCAACTACAATTATGTGAGTGCACACACACACACACGCACACATGTGCTCAATAATAGCCCACATAGAAACAAACTCGGGATATTAATTAAACTGTATATTTCGACTCCCTTCCGGGATTCTCTTCAGCACAAAATTATCCCAGAAGGGAGTCGAAACATTCGTATTAATTAATCTCCTGAGTTTGTCTCCATGTGAGATATTATTGAGCACTGATAAGTGTTCTTAACACTTTAGTTATTCATATATTCATATAAAACTACATATATCTATAGGATATCGTACGCAAAATATATACACTCAAGTATACAAATTATTATATTTCGCTGTTTTAAATTGTTATAAGCACCATAAGTATTACTATTTGCTTACTTTGAGGTATAAGTCGCTGATGTTACATGTGGGGATACCATTCACGGATTATGTAACGATCGAAATACGTCAAATTTTCATAGATGTTGCTGTAATGTCTCTCAGGTGAGTTTCAGATGGTTTACTCAGAGCTGCCGCTCCAATTTGGGCAATTTAGGAATAGTGCTAAGGTTTTATGGGGAGAAGTTCGTCCCTCGTGGGTTTTAGTGCTGAGCTGGAATGTTCCACCATTGTTACTGGTCATGAAAACTGATCACAGGTGCTCAGGAATTGTACATTTTGTTTTTATTTTGGTAGGTTACTGACAGTATATACCTTTTGGCCATGTATTGTTTGTACCGGTTTGAGAAAACTAATGGAAAAAATTAAGTTTGCCACAATAAAAGATAGTCTTACCTAAGAAATTGTACTTACTCGAGACTTACAAATTTTAGATCACCAAATTAGGTAACGCCAGGGTTGCAAGGAGCAACAATTTAGGTGAGGGCAGAGGAGCCTCTCCATTTGAGGGTAATTGATTCTGACTCAGATGTTTTATTTCTGTCGTCCCGACGACATTAGGACACCTAACAAATTTTGTAACTAATTAACTTCGGTATCTAATGCTTTTCTTTCCATGACTTTTTGCCCATCAATGGGCAGTTTAGCCTACTACTACTACTACAACTACTACCACAACTAACCCATCCGTTTGGGTATGACCTACTTGAATTGGGGAATCCCGCCTACCAGTAACTATGCCCTCGTCCACTACCCGTCCCACTCCACCTGACGCAGTATATAAGTTCCAGCCTTCTTGCCTGTGCTCCAGAATCTCCACGACTACGGTGCTCTTCACACCAACTCGAAGGCTGAGGGACTGATTACCTCATCTTCTGTATATAGTTCTACTGTCTTCAAATTATGTCCTAGAATCTGTATTGATAAAGCCACTGGATGGCGAAACGTCTACTATAAAGACACCCAGATGGTTGCACATGTGTCTCAGTCTTCATCTTGTCGGTATTGTGTACCATTCTTGTATAGTTTAAAAATAACTTTATTATGAGATGCTGATTGTGAAAATGTGATAGATTTGATTGGTGCAATGTACTGATCAATTATACATTCTCTCATTATTCCCTACCTTTCATCTAAAGCAAAACCATGATAATTTTGAATGTTTCAAATTCTATGATGTATATTTCACAAATGATAAAAAATGTGTTACGTTAGAATTATTATCATTACGTATAATAATTACACTATTTTTGTACTACAGAAGCAATGATTTGCAAGGTTTCATTTTTGTTATTCTTTCAGAATTACACGAGTTTCATCGGTGCCTCTTCCGCATGATGAGTGCATCCAAGACGATATTAACTATGTGAAATTTCTGAAGTAATGATACATTGTTTCTTTAGGGTAAGGTGTTATAAGACTTTTATAATCTTACTGTAATGATAAACGTCACCAACATATTTTGAGTTAGACACTAGTGCAATATTCAGCATCCATCGATTTCTACTTATATTCATGTAACTTTTATGCTTTCTCGAACAAATTGATCCACTCCAATTCTCTTCCCGTTATTTTCATTAACATGGAACAACTTGTACCCTTGAATGTGGCACACGGCAATCACGTCTCGACACACGGCAATCACGTCTTGACACTCGGCAATCAAGTCTGGACACTCGGCAATCACGTCTCGACACTCGGCAATCACGTCTCGACACTCGGCAATCATATCTCGACACTCGGCAATAATATCTCGACACTCGGCAATCACGTCTCGACACTCGTCAATCATATCTCGACACTCGGCAATCATATCTCTACATTCGTCAATGACGTCTCGACACTCGGCAATCATATCTCGACACTCGGCAATCACGTCTAGACACTCGGCAATCACGTCTAGACACTCGGCAGTCACGTCTAGACAATCAGCAATCATAATCTCGACACTCGGCAATCACGTCTCGACACTAGGCAATCATAATCTCGACACTCGGCAATCATGTGTCGACACTCGGCAATCATATATCGACATTCGGCAATCATATCTCGACACTCGTCAATCACGTCTCGACACTCGGCAATCATATCTCGACACTCGGCAATCACGTCTCGACACTCGGCAATCATGTCTCGACACTCGGCAATCATATCTCGACACTCGGCAATCACATCTTGACACTCAGCACCCACGTCTTGACACTCAGCAATCATGTCTAGACACTCGGGAATCATGTCTAGACACTCGGCACCCACGTCTTGACACTCAGCAATCATATCTAGACACTCGGCAATCACATCTTGACACTCAGCACCCACGTCTTGACACTCAGCAATCATGTCTAGACACTCGGGAATCATGTCTAGACACTCGGCAATCATGTTTCGACACTCAGCAATCACGTCTAGACACTCGTCAATCACGTCTCGACAGTCGTCAATCATGTCTCGACATTCGGCAATCATGTCTCGATAATCGGCAATCACGTCTCGACACTCGGCAATCACGTCTCGACACTCGGCAATCACGTCTAGACACTCGACAGTCACGTCTAAACAATCAGCAATCATATCTTGACACTCGGCAATCACGTCTCGACACTAGGCAATCATAATCTCGACACTCGGCAATCACGTCTCGACACTCAGCAACCACGTCTCGACACTTCAAATTATACAATGTCTCATTTATTATAATAAGATCAATATTTCCTCACACGTAACAATGAGTAATTTATTAATTTGATTTCATTTACTTTAGTTATTACTATAAATAATTTAAGATGAGTTTTCACTTGTATTCCTACATATTCAACTTTGCCTTTTCACAATTTATGTTATCTTTACCCAATGTGACTTGATTATATCCCTTAATTTCATGATACCAGGAGCCTAAAACAATATTTGTACAAGCCATTTTTCCCTCTACCAAAACCCATACCTTTATTTCTAGTTTAAACCTCTAACAGCACCCACCATGTAGCTAGCCAGGGGATCCACACCTGCACTAGATAAGTAAACCCCCTTGCTGTATAAATGGTCCTAGGTTTGGATGAATGGTACTGCAATAACCTTAATTCTAATTGCTCTAGAGTCTAGACAATCATTCATTTCCAACACCTCTTCTAGACCGTAAGTCACGTATTACGGGGCACTACTCTTTTGCCTAATAATGGCTATCGTTGACCTATAAATATTAATCATGTTCTCACTCCTGTGCTTTCTAGCATCCTTACCTTCAGCACTAAGACAGATAATAGGATTGGTCTCATGATCCTGTCATAACAGATATCAATATCGTACATCCCAGCCAGAGGAAAATGAACCCTTTGCCTTCTCTTCTATAAAACAAAACACATTATTCATATATTTAAACAGAATGTCTCCAGCAAGAACAGTGATCTTACGTTCACTGGAATTGTTCGTCGTGAAGTTCTCGCTGGTTGCTGTTGGGATGGTCTTCTTCGTCGACCCAAAATTGTCTGCTAGCACAGAAAAATAATCAGTTGTTTCCATAAGAGTCTCCTAGACCTTCCCGAAGTTTAGTGTCACTCGTTACAGTATGATCAGCCTCCAATTGTTGCTGACCACTATTTTATATGCCCTGTATCCTTATTATAGGAGATTCAGCGTCTTGAGGCGTCCAAGGATTACCTTGGACTCCTCAAGACGCTGAATCTCTTTTTTGGTCTTCTTTAACTCTGCCATAACCTGAAAGTGCAGCTCATCAAAGTTTAAGGAACCCATCATTACTTTCTCAGTTGGACAAGAATTGCTAACTCACAAGACACGTCTTGACACGACACAGATCACACTACTCAAACAACCTTTATGTGCTTACTGTCTCTTGATTTGCCGTTAAATTATTTTTTTTTAATTCCTGAAAGATGATTTATTCCATATTTTCTCTATTAAATGTCATACATGTTTTATCTTCTTATTTCTTCGTTTGGCTCAAGATTTTGGCAGTCCACAAAAGAAAAAAAATCTGGATGGTATTAATGGAAAACGTCCACACCACGAGATATTCAGGATTTACTGGCTTCTTAATAAATTGCATTTCCTTATCTGTCAGACGTAAGAACTTCACAATTTAAGCCCGCCAACTTTATCCTAATATCAAAGGGACCCTTGAATTCTGTCTACTAAAAAGTATCAGGCAAGTGTTGATGAATCAAGAACAAGTCGCTTGCCTAAAAATAGGAACGTGCCACTGCAGAGTTGTCATACTGGTCCATTATGTTCCACTGTGTTACTCTCCGGTTTGCTGCGGGGAGATCAAGTACTTGGCGATGTTTATCGTCATGTGAGGAAAAACCACAACTCTTACAGTCTGTCCGGTCCTGACTGAGTAGAGGTAAGGGGTCTTTGACAAAATGGCTACTATAATCTCAGACGGACTGTGACTGATTCATGAACGTTTTCCAACATGACGAAGTGAAAGAATATATCTCTCTCATCCCAGCCTGTCGTATGGTCTATCACACACGTTAGCAACGTGATTTTGAGCATTTGGTGAGATCTCTAAAGAGTACTTTCAGATTCAGACTCGTACGTGAGAGATCCTTACTAGTTATTCCCAGCTGAATAAAAAAAATATGTAAGAGTTTAGGTAAGGCATTCGTTCCATGGTCTGCTTTGGTTTCCTGTGTAACCCTCAATTGTGAAAGTAAACTCAGCAGAGTCCATATAAATAAGAGCACATTGTTGAGTAGTACTGACACAGGCAATTATGGATATTCATTACGTATATTGATTTGATGCAACAGAGCAGCACAATCTAAAACAAGTATGGAGAAACTTTTACCACACGCTAGTACTGAAAGTAATGGGTCGGATGTCATGGGATGAATAGTCTTTCTTGTAGTCTAAGTGGCACACTTCCGAACGAGAGAAAACACCTATTACCATGATAAATCAGAAAAAAATATTGGTAATTATTGCCAAGTTTTCTAAACACCTTCATGACCACCCATAAGACTATTGTGAGCCACTTCCATTACTCAAATTTTCCTGCTTAGTGGAAGCACCAAAGCATGTTAAATTTTCCATATCTGGTGATTTTTCACGTCATGTGGTGAATCCATTTCCATAATTATACCTAAATGGTTTATACAAAAAGTTGTAGTCTTATTGACCGCATCAGCTGTCCAAACTGACTGCGCTCTCAGAAGCAAATATATTATCATGCCGCTAAACTGATGCTGTATCAGTTGAGGTGTCACAGAAGATGAGATTCCGGTAAAGCTCTCTACATGAGGGAGACACAGACATACCTTTCAGAAGTCAGTCTCACACCGCTGTGCCTCGACAATATAAACTCGCTGCGTCACAGCTGCTACCGGAAAGAGCCCTGATGAGAAATCTTTTGCCATTCCAGATATCATCCAGCGATATGTCCATTCCAGAACCTTCTCTTTAATCACATGTTTGGCAAGTCCAGTAACCAACACCGAAACAATATCCGGCCAGTTACTGTGCGTCACCAGTGACTCATACACATAGTGTTTGTGAAAAATTTACATGCAGGAAACAATCTGTGCGTAGGAAATATAGATGCAGTCGTGCCGTAGGCATTTAGAACAGGGAACACCTCTAACAGCGGACTGCAAAAAGGTGTAGAGTGCGAATGTGTTCCAGGAAATGACATCAGTTATTGACTGAATATTTTATAGCTAAACATAAGCTACTATAAAACTAAAGCAATGCAGCTTCATTTAGGTATCCCCGAAGAGGATTCAAGATTTTTTTTTTCTTCCATCAGCTTTTCATTTTTGTTATGTTCATAACTCGAGATATCTTTCAATCGGCTTCAACTGTCGAGGTCTAGTCTGCGGTGTCCAGACAGAGATAACAGGAATAACTTGCGTGTATAAGAACATGAGAACATAACATAAGAATGAAGGAACACTGCAACAGGCCTACTGACCCATGCGGAGCAGGTCAATGTCCCCCGCCCCCGGATAAAACCAATGACCCCCCCGGATAAGACCAATGACCCCCCCGGATTAGCCCAATGACCCACCCAGTCTGGTTACCTCCACTCAAGGATGGAGCACGGCACCAGACCCAGCAGCACAAGCTAGTCAGGTCCAACTCACACCCACCCACACCCACTCATGTATTTATCTAACCTATTTTTAAAACTACACAACGTTTTAGCCTCAATGACTGTACTCGGGAGTTTGTTCCACTCATCTCCAACTCTATTACCAAACCAGTGCTTTCCTATATCCTTCCTGAATCTAAATTTTTCCAACTTGAAACTATTGTTGCGAGTCCTGTCATGGCTGGAAATTTTCAGCACGCTATATACATCCCCTTTATTTATTCCGGTTTTCCATTTATACACCTCGATCATATCCCCCCTAATTCTACGCCTTTCGAGAGAGTGCAGATTCAGGGCCCTCAGTCTATCCTCATAGGGAAGATTTCTGATACATGGGATCATCTTTGTCATCCTCCTCTGTACGTTTTCCAGAGCATTTATATCCATTCTGTAATACGGTGACCAGAACTGAGCAGCATAGTCTAAATGAGGCCTAACCAAGGATATATAGAGTTGAAGAACAACCTGAGTGAGGATTTCTATTATTTATACTTCTAGATATGAAGCCAAGAATTCTGTTAGCTTTATTGCGAACACTAATGCACTGTTGTCTTGGTTTTATATTACTGCTAACCAGAACTCCTAAATCCTTTTCGCAATCAGTAGTATTAAGAACTACATTATTTAGTTTATATGTGGCATGGTTATTTAACTGCCCAACATTTAGAATTTTGCATTTGTCAATATTAAATTGCATCTGCCACTTCTCCGACCATTGCATTAGTCTATTCAAATCATCCTGGAGTGCTCTAGTGTCCTCATTAGAATGAATTGGACGGCCTATTTTGGTGTCATCAGCAGATTTGCTTATGTCGCTATTTATTCCCTCATCTATGTCGTTTATGTAAATTGTGAACAACAACGGGTTCAATACTGACCCCTGAGGAACACCGCTTGTGACGTGCCCCCACTCTGATTTCTCCCCATTTATGCAAACTCTCTGCTGTCTATTTGTCAGCTATGCCTCTACCCAGAAAAAAAATTCTCCTATTCCGTGTGCCTTACGTTTCCTCAATAGCCTCTGGTGTGGAACTCTATCGAAAGCCTTACTGAAGTCCATATACACAATATCATATTCATTACCATGATCTACCTCCTCAAACACCTTAGTGAAAAAAGTTAGTAAATTCGTAAGACAGGAACGCCCCTTTGTAAAACCGTGTTGAGATTCATTAATCAATCTGTGCCTGTCAAGATGGCTGCGAATTGGAGGTAAGGCTTATTGGTCTATAGTTCGAAGCCAAGGATCTGTCACCTGCCTTGTAAATAGGTATTACATTTGCCATTTTCCACATATCAGGCTATATGCCAGTTTGTAGTGATATGTTAAAAAGATTAACCAAAGGTATGCTACGTTCCTCTTTACATTCCTTTAACACCCTTGCAAACAGTTCATCAGGACCTGGGGATTTGTTAGGTTTTAGTTTCTCTATTTGTCTGAGGACCATGTCACTAGTTACCGCAATCGTACATAGTTTATTATCAACCTGTTCTACACACTCTCTCTCTGACCTTTCTGTCTTTATTCCGAAACATATCGCTTACACAGTAGGCAAAACTCGACTGAAGAAGCTTACTGTGTAGGTGAAACGTTTCGGAATAAAGATGCCTAAATGCTGCCTATGTGTCTTACCAACTTGTCGGTACTGTACACCATTCTGATATCCAGAGTTGCCGAATCTGTTTCCAGCAACCTGGAATGGCTCGGATAACTTAAAAAAAAAAAAATCTAAATAGCATAGATTTAAACGTTCGGAAAAAAGGTGCAACCTAATTCGACGATTGAGGAATGTGAAATTCAAGAGTGTAGGTGCAGACTTGGCCATTTTATGTATAAAATTGTGTGGAATTTATACTTTATTAACTTTCAACGAGTTCTGATAGGCTTCAATATTTGTTGGCTGACGCATCTAGGACCAGGATGGTACCCATAAAATCTTGTTTGTCTGGGGTTATATTTTTCATTATAATAATTATAATGAAAAATGAAGCGCTAAACCTACAAGGGTCATACAGCTTTATTATAATAAGATAGGGAAAATAATTAGAATCGATGGATTTCATGCCTTAACGAGAGAATAAATCAGATCGCCCTAAAATTTTCACCGTTTTCTGAACTCAAGATTCTTCCTGTTAGTGGCATAAGTCTCTGTTTCCTGATTTTATTGATTATTCATAATCATTAACTAATGAAAATGTCTTCTTAAAAGCATCAAAATAATAATGATGATACATACTGTAAGAAGGATGGTTCCTCATAAGTTTAGTGGAATATGTTTAAACAAACCTTGATGTACACTTTGAGTTTAGGTAATTTCATTTTATCAATATATATTTTTTTCAGTTAATAACTAGAGAAAGCCTCTTCTGATCTGCTTGAAAAGATTAAACGCCGGTTGATATGTAGTGATTTTGGGCTGTGCTAGCGGCAATTTGCCAGTTTTTTTTTTTTTTTAATATTTTTCAAATATATTATGAAAAAAAAATATTTCAAGTAAAATAAAGTTGTCAAAAAAAATTTTCTATGGCATTTTTAAATTTAATGAGGATAGACCTTCCTATTTTCGGAACATTCTCAGTAACATTTTAATTTTTTCTCTTAAATTTTCGTTCATTACTCGCGAATGCATCATTCGATCAGCTTTAAATTTCCAACACTGCTGTACTGTAAATAAAACAGGAATTAAGGAACCTTCATAAGTGTGATCTATCGGCAATGTCACATAGTTGATAAATTAGACACATGTGCAACTCTTGGGTATCTTTATTGAGGAAACGTTTCGCCACACAGTGGCTTCATCAGTCAATACAAAGGAGAAACTTGAAGAACAGGAGGAGAATGAGGTAATCAGCCCCTCAACCTTGAGTCGATGTGGTCAGTCCATCAATCTTGAAACGTTTCCTCAATAAAGATACCCAAGAGTTGCATATGTGTCTAATTTATCAACATGTCGGTTCTCTGAACCATTCATCTACAATGTCACATAGGCCATTCCCTGACCTTTTTGTGTGATGACTGGAGAAGCCTCCTCTGATCTGCTTCAAAATTTCCACTCCTAGGAGAAAGTTGATCTATTTAACGTATTTGCTATTTTGCAAATTTTGTCTCGAACTGGAGTAGTATTATTAAATATTACGTTGACTTGATACTGGTGAAGGGCTTTTGATCACAGGAACTGACCATCTGCCTCTTCTTGGATCAAATCAGGATGTCTCCTTTTCCATAGGTAACTACTACAGGTTTAACCCTTTTTAGTAATGAAAAAATTATGGAAATAAATGGTATAAAATACCGACACAATGGAAATATAAACACATACACACATGATGTGTGTACCCCGGGGACCATATTGGAAATATTCGACGTCATATACCCAGTAAGGTTCGTCAGGAAACATGACAAGTGTTTCCTGATGCGGTTCTTAATCATATGATGACCCGCCGTTGGAGCTTTTGGTCATCTGACAGAGGCCTTCTGCTGGCTTACCGGTCCACCCTTTTAAAAATTAATGATTATTATTATAACTTTTTCTGTTGTAGTGCATAAGGGAAGAATACACAAATAACGCCCACGTATTATTATTATTATTATTATTATTATTATTATTATTATTATTATTATTATTATAATAATAATAATAATAATAATAATAATAATAATAATAATAATAATAATTAATATTATATTATAATCAAAACGAAGTCCTAAACCTACAAGAGTCGGGAAATAGTGCTGGATCATAGAGTAACCAGAGTGGAGAGGACAACACAGGCAGTTAGAAAGGGCTGTGAGAAGTGTAAAGGAAGTAACATCGAAATTTCTGTAGTAAATCAGTTGCTGTCAAAAAGTCAAAAAAGAAGTCTGAGTCAAAGGTGGGGCCGTCAGCGAGGAGGGAAGATAAAGGGCGTTAGAGCGGTGAGGATGTCGGAGGTAAATTCTGCGTGCTCGTTGATAGACAGGACACTCCAATAGAATATCACAAATCGAAACTGGAACCTGATAATTCTCTCGTAGTGGAACAGTAAGAAGAATGTGACCGAGGAGTGGCTGGGTTTGATTGGTGGCGTAGGTACGGGAGTAAATTCTTGGGTAGCTTTGGGTAGGGGTGGTTTTAATAAGGAACTTCCTTGTATGGGCCAGTAGGCCTTCTGTAGTGTTCCTCAATTCTTATGTTCTTATGATGCGAAGACGAGAGAGCATAGTATCCCAATTTTGGCATCGATGTCAAGATGGCCAGAAGCCTAAACTTGGTCTGATAGAATGTAATTAATTATGTACCATATCAGACCAACGTTGTTGCCAACGGTTGCGAAGGTGATCAGAGATTACACCAAAATAGTCTGTGAATGGAACAAGTCTATATGAAACTGGGAGGTCATGTATTGTTGACCGACAGCAGTATTTGCCTGTTCATTGCCCTGGGCATCAACATGACCAGGGATCCAATATCTTTGTTTTTGCTAGTAATGCGGCGTAATGAAAGTTATACACCCAGAACCAGGGGATGAGATGAATCACTTTTTTTTAATAGCTTGCAAAACGCTAAGTCTGAGACTACGACAAATGGCGACACAACCATAGATGCAGTACGGATAATTACTACGAGAATTTCATACAATTCAGCTGTAAAAATGCTAGCCGAGTCTAATGCCCCCGCACTACGCTGTCCGGAAACAATGCTGTAAACCCTACACCGTCAGAGGATTTAGAACCATCACTGTACACTGCGACGGCATGAGAATGAGACCTGAAGTGATTAAGAAAAAAAGAACGAAAAGTAACTGTAGGTATTCGGGCTTTCACATGGCAGTGAGGAAGAAAAGTCACGAGCTGTAGGAACCTCCCAAGGGGAAAGTGAAAAGTTAGATGCTAGATGGACACATAAAGGGAGCAAGTGAAGAAAAGGCGAGCGGATGTTGAAGAGGAGAAAGGGACGGAGTAGACAGAGGCGACGAACAAACAATGGACCTCTACTAACGCCTGTTAATGATCTATAAATGGAAGGATTGCGAAGGTCATGAGAGCGGATATAACAACGGAGGCAATGAGCATCACGGTGATCGCTCAAGGATGAAATATTCGCTTCTGTTTATAGGCTCTCAACAGAGAGCCTATAAGCAGGAGTTTATCAATGGAAAACCTCGGGTCCCTGGAACATAATCCTTTAAATTACTAAAAGCTCAAAACAAAAGTGACAGTTATAATTATAAAACCTGTCCAGACTTGCTTCCTATATTGTGAAACAGTGAAAAATATCACTAAATATTCTAAATACCTTGGTTGGTGTCTTACCATGAGAATGACTACTCTTTTGGCGGTTGTAATGGTCCGTTGCTTCGGTCTTTACATCGAAGCTTCGATGTTGTTGTCCCGATGGCGTTCCATACACTTAGCTTCGAATCCTAGCAAGGTTGTCAAAAATCTTTTGAAGAAAACATATAAAAATAAATTATAATAAAATAAGATAAACAACTTCAGTGAATATAAACAAATATCTTAAAATATAAAACAACTAAACATGAAATAGTCCTAACTGAAGCAAATGATGAGACATTAAATGAAGAAATAAATAAGTAAGATGAACAAACCTAATATGTACAGAAGATTTTCCTCCGAGTCTGCCGATGTTTTGGCAAGGCGCACAGGAATAATGGAGTGTAACGGGACGCTGGAGATAGCGCAATGAGTACACAGGTGGTCATGACTATTGTGTAGTCCAGCACCAGATGGTTACAATGCTTATGAAGGTGCGTAGGTAACAGAGTTAGCTGCCGGCCGTACTAGTCAACTGGAAATCGGCAACAGAGTATAAAGGACAAGGCCAGTTCCTCAATATGTTACCGACATAGTAGGTCGGTCCTCGTGGTACAGAAGAACCGAGTTCTCACGTAAGGCTGTTGACCAGCCCAGGAGTGGTGTGACAGCAGTTTTTCGTGATGATGCAGGAGTGTAGTTCTAAATTTGAAGGAACAATAGAGTTTACAAAATTACGGATTCTTGTGTTTCTGACCTGTTATTAGATCAATGGCGCTCGTCTCGTTCCGCATCTGGTGGGTGACCTTAACCATCAGGCAAGGCTGAGAAGGTAATAAAAAGGAAATTACTAATAGCATGAAGACCTTCAAAAGAAATGGTGATGACTAAATATTACCTTATAACTTAATTTTACGTAAATCTGGACAAAAATTAAAAATAATAAAAGTATAACTCTTGTCTATTGAATTAATTAAAGAAAGAGTGGAGCTCTATACTTACAGACTTGAGAGCAGGAAGCCAAGTGACGCTACTCAGGAAGGGTCTCTTGTTGCCTCACACCCGGTGGGCGAGGGTGAAGGAAGGTAACTGCTCACTTAACTCTTTCTGAGCAGTCATACTACCAGTCATACTCCCTCCACCAGTCATTCACTCTTCCACTCTTATTTAATGAGCTTTTCCCCTCACACTTTGTTTCTGTGTCTTGAAGAATGAGACACGTGCAATATTTGGGAATCTATACTGAGGAAGCGTTTTTCCAGCCAGTGTCCTCTTCAGTCCAATACAAAGAATATTGGTGGAAAAATATGAGTTGGAGGTAATCAGTCCCTCTGCCTGGAATCGATGCGTTCAGTCCATCAATCTTGAAGATGGATGGACTGAACACATCAGTTCCAGGCTTGGGGACTGATTACCTCAAACTACTCCTCTTTTTCTACCGTTATTTTTTTGTACTGGACTGAAGAAACTACTGACTGTAGAAACATTTCCTCAGTAAAGATTTACAAATGTTGCAAAAGTGCCTCGTTCTTCAACTTGTCGCTTTTCTAAACTATTTATCACTTCTGTATTTTATTAGTTGTCGTGTAATTAACTTACTGGCTAAACATATGTAGAGTAAAATAGGTGGACTAAATTCATGGACTGCATACTAGAAGCAAGTGATATGTTTAACCAATTCACTACATCCTGGAATAACTTGGATAACTTACAAAGTCCTCACTGGCAAAACTTCTAACTTTTATAAAACATACCTAAAAATCTGATGACAGTGGAGAGTGAAATTTAAATTTTTAAGAGCAGACTTTACCATTATATCTATTAAAAGGTATAATTTTTTTGTTTCCATTAAATTACGTTAAATAATTTTCAGTTTACTTTAACGGGTTGTGTTGTGTTCAGGAAACCACTGGTTAGGTTTGCTGAACACAAGTCTCAGGGCAATGTTTCGTGTGAATATAATGTGGTGTGAATATAATGCAGAGAATTTGTAGTTTGGAAGTTAGAAGGAGGTGCGGGATTACCAAAACTGTTGTCCAGAGGGCTGAGGAAGGGTTGTTGAGGTGGTTCGGACATGTAGAGAGAATGGAGCGAAACAGAATGACCTCGAGAGAGTATAAATCTGTAGTGGAGGGAAGGCGGGGTAGGGGTCAGCCTAGGAAGGGTTGGGGGGTGGGGGTAAAGGAGGTTTTGTGTGCGAGGGGCTTGGACTTCAAGCAAGCGTGCATGAGCGTATTTGATAGGAGTGAATGGAGACAAAAGGTTTTTAATACTTGACGTGCTGTTGGAGTGTGAGCAAAGTAACATTTATGAAGTGATTCAGGGAAACCGCCAGGACAGACTTGAGTCCTGGAGGTAGGAAGCACACTGTCTACACTCTGAAGGAGGGGTGTTAATGTTGCAGTTTTATAACTGTAGTGTAAAGCACCCATCTGGCAAGACAGTGATGAAGTGAATGATGATGAAAGTTTTTCTTTTTCGGGCCACCCTGCCTTGGTGGGAATCGGCTGATGGGTTAATAATAAAAAGAAATAAAGTCTCAGGCTGCCATTGGCTGGCATAAGTCCCACCTTACCAGTTTTCTTGAATAAACAGTGATATTCATTTATAATGCTTCTTTGGATTGGATTCTTAATATTACTGACGATACATCAAGTATGAAGGATGATGCCCCCATCAGTATCGTTTAAAGCGGCAAGCGAAGGCTTGTTTGAGTTATCGGTACAAGCCAGGATGCATGCCAATATCGGGGAATAAGTAGGGCTGAAGGAGAGGCTGCCAGGTTGTGTAAATATTATAATTTATTGGTTGTTGTGGCTGGCTAGCTGGCTGCTTGGGTACTAAATATAATGAATATATATGTAATAATTATTGTCTGGTGTGATTATATATATATATATATATATATATATATATATATATATATATATATATATATATATATATATATTATATGGGGGCCACCTCTGGTGTAAATTGTGGGACCCACAGCCTCGAAGAAGTGGATAAAAAGGCTTCAAGGAAGAATATTTGGATTTCTTCCTGAAGCCGTTTGAATATTCCACTTCCCCTACCACCCCATCTTTTAATATATTTTTTTTTACTAATAGGAATATTTTATTACATAATATGGTACAGAAGATTTAAGAGATACATTGTTGACATACAGGTAGCATATAAGGTACATGTTACGTGTGTATCACCGATTATAAGGCGAAAATCTCATCCAGCTCCTCAGAGCTGGGGCGTGTGCCCAAAATACAGCAGGCATTACCCCATTGAACAGCCACACTGAGCCGCTGGAACAGAAAACTAGCTGCCCTGGGATCCCTAGTTACCCTGATGAGTCTTTTTCCCAGCTCCTTAAGGAATTTAGATGCACTGTTTCCCCATGAGCCAAGGGTCTCTGAGCATTTGGGAACAAACATATAATGATGGGCAAGTTCTCCATATTTTCTAGACTTTTGGGACTCCCTGAAGCTGGCAGCTGCCCCTCCTTCCTCCCTGGTGTATTGGAGATAGGTATCAGCCAAGGTAGATGCACATGTATAGTCCCACACCACCTGCTTCCCATCTGTCCAGGCTTGAAGGGTGATACCATCTGGATGCTTCTGGCTGCCATCAGATCTGCATAGTTGGGGCGGCTCCCTTACTGATGGGCATTCAGCTGTTGTGAGGCTCCTCTTGATAATGTTATTAACCTCCTCATGTCTTGCAATCTTTCCCTTGGATTTACGGCACACAAGACCATGGTACCCGAAACGGTCTGCTGCTTCACTGCCACAAATACACCTGTGTTCGGCGAGAATAGGGGCGGCAAGTCGAAGGGCAACACCGATGCGGATGGTCTGTGGGTCGAGGCGTGTGCCAAGGCTGGAGTTGGGAACAGCCAACAGAAAGTCCCCAGCATGAGGGGCTCTCACTGCCAGGAGGCGGGCTCTATCCTTCCCTGACACACTCTGAAGCATTGTTGAGGCTAAATTTTCCACTATTAGACCATCCCAGTGCGATTGTTTGTAGTTGTTGGGGGGAGCAGGTCTGGTTTCAGAGCCCGTTAGATTATCCCAGATCATGGCTCCGTCAATGAATTTTTGGTCCTGGACTCCAATCTTGTCCCTAAGATGTTCAGGGAGAATCGCTGCTACAAGCCCTCTGGATGCAATACACGAGGACGGAAAAGCAGGTAACGCAATCTGTGATGACTTGCGGACACCAATGCCTCCTAGTCTGACTGGAAGAGTAGCTTGGTTCCACTGCCCGTCTTCTAGAGTAAGGTTAAGTACTTTCGTAAAAATCTGCCTCAGAATACTGTCATATTCGTGCAGTATAGGGTTATCATATGAAGGTGCACATCTTAGGAAATATGTCAACCTGGGCAGACTCAAGCACTTTGTGAGAAGGTACAAGGCATCGTGGGTGTCCAGATTGCCTATTCGTTGTTCCATTCTCCTTAACTCTTCCAATTTCTTCCTGAGAATTGTGTCAATGGCATTGCTTCCCAGAGGTGCTCCTAGCAAGACACTATTTGTGGGGGCAATGACTGCTGCTCCTGGTAGTTTTGATCTCACTGCATTTATCACTTGTTGACTGACTGAGATGATTTCACATTTGGATGGATTCAGGATGAGACCCATTTCCTGTCCCCGTGTCATTACCTGTGTAAGGTCATGTAGGAGGGACTCCTTTGTACCTGTTAGTGTACCATCATCTAGGAACCAGATGTTTAGCTCGCTGGTCAGTCTGACTGTGATTTCCCTAACTGCTATACAGAAGAGAAATGGTGCAAGAGGATCTCCTTGTTGGACACCCTCCGATGATGTGATTTTCATGCTCTCCAGAGAGGAGCAGTGATTCCTTGCTATACCCAGCTGAAACAAAAGGGAAGAGACCAGGGAAATGTTCTTGTACTGCTGCTAATACCACGTATCTTTTCAGGAGATTGAACGCATTCTTGAAATCTAATTTTACCACTGCATTGTCCTCAGACAGGTTGTTGATATACGCCATATACGCCCTTGTTGCATGAACCGCTGCTTCACTCCTTGAGAGACCCCAAAGTCAAGCTGGTTTGGTTGAAGCATCATGGCTGCCTGTGCACGAATACTTTGGACAGCAGCTTTGGATACGAGGCGGCGTAACGTGTTGCCTACTGCAATTGGCCGAATTCCTCCATCATTCTTTTTAAGTGCACAAAGTGTTGCACCAAAAAAGAAAGGTCTAATTTCATCAGGAATCAGACCAGCCAAGGAATTGTTGACGAACCTTGTGATCTCTGAAAGCAGTGTCTCTGCAATTTCCCCAATAACTGGATTAACCATTTCCTTTAAATGCTGTGGCCTTATTCCAGTGTAACCCCCAGCAGAGCCAGATGGGAACGACATTATTGCTTTGTAAATGTCTGAGTCTTCCAAAATCAATGGTTCCATAGTGGGGACAGAGGTATTGGACCTGTTGGTGCCACTGGTTTCCCTGGCAGGGTGCTTTCCTCTAAGTGCTTCAGCAGTGTCAGCATCCCTGGGAGCAACTGTATCTTCACTGGTAATAATTCTGATTGCCCCCACTGTGTTGCCCTCTTCAATTTTCTTGCTCACCTGGACTCTGGCTTTTTCACTGTCAGTGGAGTGAGTGGGGGTTCTGCCTCTCCCTTTTTTGTGTTGACGGGGAAGGCGAATGAGGTTATCAACTCTAGGAAAATCTCTTAAGGATTTAATTATCATCGAGGCTAGCCTCTTTCCCCTTCTTTCCGGCACAGCTAAGCAGACATTGCAAAAAGTAGCAAGTTGTGCCATGCCTTGATGGATAGTGGAGCCATCGTTTATTTTTTTCAGGAGGTCTGTAAGTTTCCCAGCTGCGTGTGGATGGGCTGCTTTGGGAATATGTGTGAGTGTCCTGGTACCTGTTACTTTAATTGCTTCCAAGATATTGTCTGATGAGATGAAATCTGTTGGAGTGGGTTCAGGTGCCTGAGGTGGCTCTGGATCATCACTTTCCACAGGAGGACAACCTGAACCAGGGCAACTACTGTGTTTACGGAGGAAACCATTAGAGTTGAGACAACGAAGCTGTAAGCATGACCTCTCCTAGTATTGCCAGCCGTGCCATTTTCCTGGCTGCTTGCTTCCTCCTGGTTGGCATCCATCTGCTAGACTAGACAATAGGAGTGGAATATGACATGCTGGGTGGGTATGGTGCGTGGAAGGTAGTGAACTTGACCTTGGTGGCCTGGTGGAGTTTGAGGGGCTGGGAGGGGAAGGGGAAAACTTCCCCTGGGAATTAGGTGGGGGAGGCGCAGGTTGAGTGGGGTTATCCCGGGGAGTACAATACACATGGACTTGCACACTATATATTGTTCACACTGTCTTACAATACACATAACTTTATTTTTTTCCCATGTACACTATGAACAATGTGGGTATGGGCACTGCTGAACCAATGTGTTCACTCACCATCTAGTTACACATCCCACCTCTTCCACCCACCCCCGTGACGTGGGGGTGGATGCACTGACTGGTCACTCCCTCGTTAACATTAATTTCACATTGTTTTTCCATAACATATGCCTCTAAATAGTCCATGCATCGACACAATCATTTCCAAGTTAACTGGAAGCATGGTGCATTGTGCTGGATATAGATGTTTTTATAAGAGCTCTTCGAGGTTTGTATATATATATATATATATATATATATATATATATATATATATATATATATATATATATATATATATATATAATTTAAATATATTAATTTAAACATGATACAGAGAAGTACAAGGAATACAATTTTTTAAAGTGCAGCATGCCAAAGCCCCTTGTATGCAGAGCATTATGGGCAGGCTTAAATATATATACAATGCATGTGAGAGTGGGTATTTAGTGAGAGATTCACTTAACTGTAGGGTGCAAGAAGACAAATTCTGGCTTCATCTCTGTGTTCAGTACATTTTATCTTAGGTCTGGGCTACTCTGAGCAGTAAGGGCTTCCAGACCCCTTCCCCCCCCCACCTTTTTTTACACGAATCAATTTTACAGTCTAAGATCTGTGATTCTACCTCATCTCTCTTCAAAAACCAGCCATAACTAAGGTATGCTACCACACCCCAGTATGCCACCCATTCCAGTCAGCTAGTACCTGCAGCAAGTATGAGGAAGCAATACCCAACGTTTCCACCCGTACCAATGATAGAACCACGGACACTCACTGTGTATGCTTGGTGCACTATCAGCTAAATTTTCTAAGCTAACACCATCTCTGCCACGCCCACATCATAGCCATGGACGTGCTTTCATCACCATCACGAGCCCAAGTCATGAACTGCTGACATCGACAAAGCTGATGCCATTCAAAGTCTTTGCTTCAGGGTCTAGCTCCGACTCATTTCTTTTTCCTATAGCTCTTCCTGCCTCAGCTCCTCCCCCCTCCTTTCTATTTTTTCTAGTATCCACAATTCCCGCTCACTCAACAAATCTTTGATGACAATACAATTGTCATCAAAAATTTGTTAAGTTACACCATGACTTCACCTTACGAAACAGACAAAACAAATGCGATAATACTTATGAACAAGGTAGATTATAGAGGAGAAATGAACACGTTATTAGAAGACGGGGGAATTTACGTTCCCCTTAATACTGGTGTCTCCTTATCCAAATATGATCATAGTATATCTTCCCCTGACTTTGATGGAATGTGAATGCCTACAATTATACTGGTGCTACAGGATCCTTACGAGTTTAGCGCTTTCCTCTGAGCAAAGTGTGAACTTTGTGAACGGGAATAATATTTAATAGCTGCTGCATTGTAGCAGGGCTTAGGCTGTGTAGACAAATTTTGTCGGATTCTGTGAATTATCTTGAAAATCCATCTTCCGATCAGCTTTAAACTTTTGTTCGAATTTGATTTCCTCTGAGAAAATAATCTCTTGATGAGAGCTTGTGTAAGTTATGTGAAAATTTCAGTATTAAACTTGGTTTCTGTGAAATAATTTGAGAATGACTATTTTGAACAGAAATAAGTCATAGTGACTCAAGTCACAAACAGATCTGTTTGTGAAGATTATGCAACATATGGGAATCTTTATTCAGGAAACGTTTCGCCACACAGTGGTTTCATCAGTCCAATACAATGTAGAAAGGTGGAAGGAGAGGAGGAGTTTGAGGTAATCAGTCCCTCAGCCTGGTGTTCAGTCCATCAATCTACTTCGACTAGTGGATGGTACCACTATGACCCCACCTCCTCGTGCTTCGCCTCACCTGACTACAGTATATAAGCCACGTCTACGGCTCTATGCTGTACATTCTACAAGATTGATGGACTGAACACATCGACTCCAGGCTGAGGGACTGATTTCCTCAAACTCCTCCTCTCCTTACACCTTTCTGCTTTGTACTGGGCTGATGAAGCCACTGTGTGGCGAAACGTTTCCTGAATGAAGATTCCCATATGTTGCATAAGTGTCTCAATCTTCAACTTGTCGGTTTTTCAAACCATTCATCAGATCTGTTTGTGACTTGATAAAGCCACTATGTGGGCGAAACGTTGTCAATAAAGGATCACATTATAAGAACATAAGAAAGAAGGAACACTGCAGCAGGTCTACTGGCCCATGCGGGGCAGGTCCATGTCAACCCCCGGCTTAGACCAATGGCCCACCCAGTCAGGTCACCTCCACTTAAGGGAGGAGCACGGCATCTGACCTAGTAGCACCAGCTAGTCAGGTCAAACTCACACCCACCCACACCCACTCATGTATTTATCTAACCTATTTCTAAAACTACACAACGTCTTAGCTTCTATAACTGAACTCGGGAGTTTGTTCCACTCGTCCACAATTCTATTACCAAACCAGTGCTTAAATATATCCTTCCTGTTTATGTGTTTATTTTTCCATTGTGTCGGTATTTTATACCGTTTATTTCCATCCAATAATTGTATAACCTTAGTGTTCACTTTATATGGTTGTACTTGAGTTAACCCACTTAATGGTTCATTATATTCCCATAAAATCGGTATGCCCTAAACACCATTGTTAAAAAAATTATTTGTTATATACTTATTTGTTATATACTTATAAAACTTACTTATTTTCTTAAAATTTAGAAAGTCTCAGAAGAAATCTTTGGAATGATTTTTGGCTCGTGTATGTTCCAGTTTACTTTTCTTTTGCAAGAAATTAACAAGGTTGAAATACTGCTTTTCTTTGGATAACTTCTAATTGTCACATCTTATTTCCTTCAACTTCTTCAAAGCTGATATCTTGATAATGCAACTTCTAAGAACCTTCAAGCTTAATATGCCTGTGTATTTTAGGATATTGGTCTCTTTGATCAATTTGAAAGATTTGAATTAGAATTTTCTGTGTATATCCTAATATACCACTTTTGTGAAGAAATTTGAATATTAGTTTCCATTTGTTTTGCGAATAACTGTTCTGACTCCCTTTAAATTCTTACTCATAGTATGTAACTGCGGTATCAACTTATGCTGCTCTCTAAACTATAACAATCGTGCTGTGGAAATATTTTTGTGATGTTCCTAAATGTGGAGTATATAAATGTAAATAGATTTAATTATGTGTTAAAATAGTGCTGGATTTGTTCGTTCGAGAAATTTCGGGTGAAGGAGGTGTACAGTAGCTGGGGAGTGATATGAGAGAGACGCCATTATTAATTAATGTGTGTGTACATTGGTTGTGATAATGGTGAAGTTTAATTCTGTGCCATCGAGACCATAATTGCATGATCGGTCTGGATTTGTAATTGCAACCTTAATTAATGTCATCTGCTGAAGAATAGGAAATATACGACAGCACTAAAATCAAGCAATGACAGTGGAAAATGAATGCTGCAGCGGAATAGCAGATCACCAAAGGAAGTGCGCCATTGTTTACCTAATATTTAGAATTATTGACTGATTCCATTTGTTAAGCAGACATTAGGATGTGTTCCACCTGCAACATGGATGATGAGTGTTAATACAAAAAAATATCTTTTTTAATAATTGCAGGTACGATTTTTTAATAATTACAGATAATGTTAATTAGAAATCTTACCCTGTCTCTGTGTGTATTACTTTTCTCATTAATAATTTCTAGGAATCGGGTACTTAAATTATCATACAGTTCACTATCTTATAATTTACCATTATTGGTATTAATTTTTTTACTGTAATATTTTCATAGACTCGATTTTGTGGGTGGGAAAGAATGTGTGTGGGTTTCAGAGGAGAGACATGGTGCAGCGTAGCGTCTCTAAAATCCCCTCTGGCTCTGAGGTACAACTAACATTACTAAATTGTTGCTGAGTTGTGTCCCCCTTAATGTATGTGGACGAAATATTTCAAGAATGTGCCTGTGAACCTCATTTCCATAATTTTTCTCAATAACCAATACGTGTAATTGAAGCTCAAGGTGATTGGATATGTAATAAAGGGATACCCGTCATGGATCGTGCAGCGACCTCGATACTTCTAGTTGTTGATGAGGCCACTTCTCTCCAGGTATACACTCTTCTGGTTATCTTGTCAAAAATATTACTTTGTAGTTGTATACTTCATGTCTATTTTATTTCTTAAATATAAAGACTACAGTGGTGGCGTGTACTTAGTCAATGGTGACGTGTACTTAGTGGTGACGTGCACTTAGCTCAGTGAGGACGTGTCGAGTGTGCTCTCTACGGACTGAACCAAGATGCCCTCCATCGAGCAACTTTACCAACAGCTTAAGGAAGAATTGAGGATGGCGAAGATGGAGATTCGGCGACTGACCGAGGAAAACAAGAAGATTCGTAGTAGTCCTCCTGTTTTGAATCCTCAGGTCAAGAAGGGAAACTGGTCAGTGGCTGGACAGCAAGGAACGAAGTTGACGATCAAGAACACGAATGGAAAGGTAGAAGCGATGAAGAAGAAAGAGACTGCTGTGGAAACTGTTGTGGAAACATCTAATACATTCTCAGTACTACCCGACGAATGTGAGTCGACTACTGGGAACGTCACGATAGCCAATTTAGGTATATGGATAGGGCGTTCTGCTTGAAGGACAGGAGTAGGAGACAAAGGGTTTGCTTTCCTGGGGCTGGAATGGAGGATATTGTTAGCCGTCTGGATGACATCATGAGAGGTAATGGGAGCAATCCTATTATCTGTCTCAGTGGTGGAGGCAACGATGTTGGCAGACGTAGGGGTGAAGACCTGATTCGCAGTTATAGGTCAGCAATAGAAATAATTAGGAGGAAGGGTGGGAACCCTGTCATATGTGGTATTTTGCCAAGGAGAGGAGTTGGAAATGAATGGTTGCCCAGGGCAATTGGTGTCAATTGCTGGCTGGACAAATACTGTAAGGAAAATGCTGTAACATTCATTGACAACTGGGACCTCTTCTATGGCAGAAATGACATGTATGCCAGGGATGGGGTTCACTTATCTAGGTCTGGGGTGGGGGCACTGGCAACTGCACTGGAGGGAGCTGTTAGGACTTTAAACTAGGAATAGTTAGTGGTATGGGTTTTGGCAGGAAAACAGTGAAGTCCCAGGGTAGTAATATTATGAGTTCTAGGGGAACTAATAATAAGCAGAACGAGGTAGATATTGAAAAGCCAGTGACAATAGGTGATAAGGACAGTAATAGGTTTAGTAGAAAAACAGAAATGAGCAGGAAGGGCAAAGAGAAAGGAGAGTCTTTCCATGTTTATTATGCTGATAGCCGTAGTGCTAGGAATAAGATGGACGAGTTGAGATTAGTTGCTAGTGCAGGTAACATTGATGTATTTGCCTTAACTGAGACGTGGTTTAATTCAAAAAGTCGGGACATGCCTGTGGAATGTCACATTCAGGGTTTTAAATTGTTCCAAGTAGACAGAAGTATCGGGAAGGGGGAGTGGGGTGGCATTGTATGTCCGAGATCGCTTGAACTGTTGCATAAAAACGGGTATTAAGTCTGAAGTAACACATACAGAGTCTGTTTGGATAGAATTTTCAGAGGGGCATGAAAAACTGATTTTAGGTGTGATATACCGTCCCCCAAAGTTAGATAGGGACCAAGGGAGACTACTATGGGAGGAAATTGTTAGGGCCACAAGGCACGATAATGTAGTAATTCTAGGAGGCTTTAACTTTAGTCATATTGATTGGAATTTCTTGACTGGGAATTTAGAATCATACGACTTCTTAGAAGTAGTTCAGGATTGTTTTTGAAGCAGTTTGTGACAGAACCTACAAGGGGAAATAACCTGCTTGACTTAGTTCTGGCAAACAATGAATCCCTTGTTAATAATTTAGAAGTTTCAGAGGAACTGGGTGCTAGTGACCACAAATCAATTACATTTAGCATTGAATGGAAGTATGATAGTAGGGATAACTCAGTAACAGTCCCAGATTTTCGCTTAGCAGATTACGATGGGCTTAGAGAACACTTATCATCTGTTGACTGGGGTAATGAAGAGAGCTATCAATATGACAGTTTTCCGAACACTATACATGCTGCTCAAAGAACACTTATCCCGTATAAAGAAATTAGATCAAATAGAAATGACCCAAAATGGATGAATAATAGGCTGAAATATCTATTAGGGCATAAGACGGGAATTTATAGGCGTATCAAAAGAGGTGAGAGTCATCTTATGCATCAGTATATTGACATTAAGAGGGACGTTAAAAAGGGGATAAGAAAAGCTAAGAGGGACTATGAAATTAAAGTTGCTAGGGATTCGAAAACTAACCCAAAATGTTTTTTCCAGGTCTATAGAACAAAAGTTAGAGATAAGATAGGTCCCCTTAACAATACCTATGGGCATCTTACTGACAAAGAGAATGAAATGTGCTCGATTTTAAATAATTATTTTCTCTCGGTTTTTGCACAGGAAGACACTAACAATATTCCAGTAATTAATTTTTACAGTGGGCTAGAAGATAAATTATGTAACATCACAGTCACTAGTGAAATGGTTGTGAAGCAGATAGACAGACTGAAGCAAAATAAGTCACCGGGTCCTGATGAGGTTATTTCAAGGGTTCTTAATGAATGCAAAATGGAACTCTGTGAACCATTAACTAATATTTTTAATTTATCTCTTCAAACAGGTGTAGTGTCTGATAGGTGGAAGATGGCTAATGTAATTCCTATTTTTAAAACAGGGGACAAGTCGTTACCGTCAAATTACCGCCCAATAAGCCTGACCTCAATTGTAGGCAAATTACTAGAGTCAATTATAGCTGAGATTATAATAAGCATAGCTTGATTAATGATACTCAGCATGGATTCACAAGAGGCCGGTCTTGTCTAACTAATTTATTAACTTTCTTCAGTAAAGCTTTTGAGGCTGTTGACCAAGATAAAGAATTTGATATTATTTACTTAGATTTTAGTAAGGCTTTTGATAGAGTTCCGCACCATAGACTGTTAAAGAAAGTGGCAGGTCATGGCATTGGGGGAAAAGTGCTCTCATGGATCTAGTCATGGCTCACTGACAGGAAGCAGAGAGTGTCCATAAATGGGGTTAAATCCGAGTGGGGATCTGTAACAAGTGGCGTTCCACAGGGATCAGTCTTGGGCCCGTTGTTGTTCATAATATATATCAATGATCTTGATGAGGGAATTACTAGTGATATGAGCAAATTCGCCAACGACACAAAGATAGGTAGGATAATTGATCCAAACGTAGATGTTAGGGAACTTCAGAGGGATTTAAACAAACTCTATTCTTGGTCAGAAAAGTGGCAGATGCAGTTCAATGTAGATAAATGCAAGGTTCTGAAGCTCGGGAGTGTCCATAACCCTAGCACTTATAAGTTAAAGAATGTAGAACTTAGCCATACAGATTGCGAAAAAGACTTGGGGGTTATGGTGAGCAGCAACCTTAAACCAAGACAGCAATGCCTAAGCGTACGTAATAAGGCAAATAGACTACTGGGATTTATATCAAGAAGTGTAAGCAACAGAAGGCCAGAGGTCATACTGCAGCTTTGTACATCATTAGTAAGGCCTCACCTAGATTATGCAGCTCAATTCTGGTCTCCATATTACAGAATGGACATAAATTCGTTAGAAAACATTCAGCATAGGATGACTAAATTAATACATAGCATTAGAAATGTTCCTCATGAAGAAAGATTGAAGACTCTTAAGTTACATTCACTTGTTAGACGAAGAATGAGGGGAGACATGATCAAAGTGTTTAAGTGGAAAATAGGTATTAATAAAGGGGATATTAATAAGGTCTTGAGGATATCTCTCCAAGAGAGAAACCGCAGTAATGGATTTAAACTAGATAAGTTTAGATTTAGAAAGGACATAGGTAAGTATTGGTTTGGAAATAGGGTAGTTGATGAGTGGAACAGTCTACCTAGTTAGGTTATTGAGACTAGGACTTTGGGTAGTTTCAAATTTAGGTTGGATAAGTACATGAGTGGGAGGGGTTGGATTTGAGTGGGACTTGCACATCAGAGCTTATTTCTTGGGTGGCATTGAAAATTGGGTTGGGCAAATGTTTTGTTAGTGGGATGAATTGTAAAGGACCTGCCTAGTATGGGCCAACAGGCCTGCTGCAGTGTTCCTCCTTTCTTATGTTCTTATGTTCTTATATGTATTATTTGTAAAGGCTCGATAAAGCTCCTGGAGAGCGAAACGTTGCCACAATAAAATGTCACATTAGTTGCTCTTATGTCCTTCTACTTTACATCTGCTCTCACTCACAGAATCCGAGATGACATCTTACCTGGTCCAATTGTTTTCATGTATCCAGCTCACTCAAAATCTTCTTCATCTTTTTCCTCTGTGTATAGTACTCAGTGCTTGTTAATGTATCGTTTTCCCTTGGCTCTCTAGTATTATCTGTTTACGCTGAGAACACTTCTTTAAGTTTTTTATTCGAGTCCACGCAAACTTCCTTGTTTCCCGTTAGCTGTCATTCCGTCGTTAATCGGATTATCTGACTTTTTACTCTTGTCTTTCTTTCGAGATGGCTATCAAGCAGTTATTGTTGAGACATAGATTCGGTGTTATTATTCTTAGATTCTGTCCTCACCCTTGCAAAATTATTTCTGGCTCTAATGTTCACCTCTCTGTTTTCGTTCGTTCTTTCTTGTCTATTGATTATTCCACAATCTCACACTTTTCTTTATTCCTCCGCAGCTGACCCTGTTTTCTTCCGGTTATCAAGATCTCTTCTCCCTATGAACACTTTCCAGCTAGGTACTCCATCATATCATATGTTGACTTTTCCTTCGAGTCCCTTCCCACCTCATTGTTTTCAGGAATTTCTCAAGCATTCAGAGTTCTCTAATATCATATTATTACCTTATATAAGGTATTCGATATTAATTACTCTATGGTTGCTGGCTAAGGGAAGGGAGACTCTTAATATTCTGTATTTTGCTTCACATGTGCTATGTGAACTTGTGATATATTTTAGATTCAGTCTTGTTGGCTTATCTTCCTCTCTCTCTCTCTCTCTCTCTCTCTCTCTCTCTCTCTCTCTCTCTTGTATGTCATGTCGATAAGATGATGATGAATAAAATGTTCTCTGAGCTCCTCCATCATTTTAGTTCTCCACATTTTCAGTCCCACATGTGGGTCCCAATTTTCTCAATCTGTTTATTTGTGTTTGAAAAAAATACATGATTAATGGCATTGCTGGTTCTGCTCTGGTTCTAACTATTGCTTTGTGGTTGTTTTCATATTTCTGTCTTATTCTCCTAATGTTTGATGGAGGGTGGTAGATCATTACTACTTCAACTCATCTGGTTTCTAATTAATAGTGCCAATCCTTTGTTCTCCCAGTTTCATTTATCTTTCCTTATTACTCGATATCCTGCAGGGAATATAGTATGTGTTATCATTTTAGTTAATTTTGTCTCTGTGATAGCTATGATGTCTAGGGTGACTTCTGCTATTTATTTTTTATTTGTTTAATTCATTCGCTCTAGTTTTGCATTTCATCTACAACTGTGAATCATGCTCTGGGTTATCTTTCAGTTGTCATGCATTGGTTTGTCTTGTCTTATTTTTCAGTTTGTTGTACAACTGTCAGACGTGTGCGAGATATTTCTGGAGTTGATTTATGCATCATTATATTGAAGGGCTAAGTGTAAAGTAAATGTCTTAATAGAGAAAAAGGTGGGATTATGGAAAAATTTTGTAGGTTAAATATTAGTGTCGGGGAAGTGAGAATGTACCATGTGTTGGGTCTGCTTGGAAAGAGACAAAAGGTGTGGCTAAAAAAGTTCTTTGAGGCTGGTTGTTTTCTCTTTATGGTTCCTCTTCTGCTTCTCTTTCCCCTATCTAATGACTTTTTAAATAAACTCTCTCAGCTGTTCCATCTTCATCTCTATGCCCTGGGTCCTGGAATGCACAATGGTAGTATGTATTGCTTGGGAATGTTTTACCGTTCAAGATCGTGTTTTGAGCAATATGCAGTCAAAAGTTTAGATTGGCTGGGTGTTATTTCCTGTAACAGAATTTCAAGTTCCTCGGAAAACTTTCAATCTATTTTACCTCTGTCTATTCCAGTCCCCTTAATGATCAATATAACCCACATTTCTAGCGCGTGCTATCTTCCACTTCCTAATCCCATGGATCTTCAGTAATCTCGCTTTTACTCCCATTGCTGCATTCTCTGTTTTCATTATTTCTGTTGCATTATTTTCTGTACTGCATTCTCTGTTTTCATTATTTCTGTTGCATCCCTAGCATCAGAAAGCATGTCTGCTAGTAACTTTGTCCTTCCTGGATCCAGCTGCTTCATTTCGCTCCGACATTATTTCTTTCCCTATCAGCCTCCTGCTCATTTCCTCAAGCTTCCTTCATTCTTTCGACCTTTTCTTCCAGTTTTAGGGCACATTCCTCCTTTTCTTTATTGCATATGGCCAGAGTTTCCTATGGAAAGGAATTTAGTTTTCCATTTCATTTCATCAGATGGTTCTTCAGAACTGCTAATACTGTTTCCTGATAATATGATCCACCTTCACTTCTTCCGCTTCCCTTTCTTCGTTTATCAGTATTCCCCAAATTTCCATTTTTCTTGCATGCATGAGTAACGTGGGTTCCTTAATCAAGACAACCAGGTACACCACAGTAGTAGACTTTTGAGCAGTATGACTAACGACAGAGTGACTAGCTCGCATTTTTCCTGTGTGACTAATAGATGAGCAGTCTCCCTTGACTAAATTTTTTCCAAAACTCATAAGTCATAGAATAAAACTTCGTTATCCTTAAAGTTTATCTTCACTCCATTTCCTCGAATCAAGACTATTCCCGAATTTCCCCGTTTCATAGAAATGAAATTCAGTTTCGTATATATTTAAATGGTTCGGTGAGTGAAATGTAGGTAGTGTTGTCCTTAAAGTTTTTTAAACAATTAGAGGGTGATCATACAAACGACACAGATAAGCTTAATTGTGGTAAATGAAACATTACAAAGCATATAAGCTTTTATTGTCATGACATATTCATTTTACATTGGTAAGTCATACATAAAAGACAGCTGCACATGATTCAAGCAAAAGTCCAAACATTGTTCAAGAATACATTACATGGTAAACATTTATTGACAATTTTAAGAATTCATGTGTTATACACAGTGAGCATTTATGTATAATATCAAAATTACATGGTAAACATTTGTATACAATGGTGACATTACAAGAATATACGTGGAAAGCATTATGTACACTGGAGACACATTTCATGGTAAGACATACAACATTGAGTGTTCATCACTAAGTAATACAATGTTACACAACTTTTGACATTATTTTTATAACATTTTTATAACATTTATAACGTTATTTTATAACATTTATAACATGATTCAGAGTGAATATTATCCTAGTTCACTCTTCTCTACACTGGTAAATCAGGGTGACCATAACCTAGGGAATTAGAGGCGTCTATGCAATATCATTTATCATCAACCCTCTCTTTTTATTTTTACTTTACATATTTCACCTTCATGTTTTATATTTCACCTTCATGTTTTATATTTCACCTTCATGTTTACATATTTCACCTTCATGTTTTATATTTCACCTTCATGTTTTATATTTCACCTTCATGTTTACATATTTCACCTTCATGTTTTATATTTCACCTTCATGTTTTATATTTCACCTTCATGTTTACATATTTCACCTTCATGTTTTATATTTCACCTTCATGTTTTATATTTCACCTTCATGTTTACATATTTCACCTTCATGTTTTATATTTCACCTTCATGTTTTATATTTCACCTTCATGTTTACATATTTCACCTTCATGTTTTATATTTCACCTTCATGTTTTATATTTCACCTTCATGTTTACATATTTCACCTTCATGTTTTATATTTCACCTTCATGTTTACATATTTCACCTTCATGTTACATATTTCACCTTCATGTTTACATATTTCACCTTCATGTTTACATATTTCACCTTCATGTTTACATATTTCACCTTCATGTTTACATATTTCACCTTCATGTTTTATATTTCACCTTCATGTTTACATATTTCACCTTCATGTTTTATATTTCACCTTCATGTTTAATATTTCACCTTCATGTTTTATATTTCACCTTCATGTTTAATATTTCACCTTCATGTTTTATATTTCACCTTCATGTTTAATATTTCACCTTCATGTTTTATATTTCACCTTCATGTTACTAATCTGGATAAGATAAAGCATTCTTATGGCGAGCTTGAGTTAACGAAGACATGACATGGGATGAGAATCCCTGTGCTATAATAATTCCTATCACATGACCCAACTTTAAAGAATACATTTTTTCTTTCAGAAGTACTATTTTACTATATTATAATGTGTCATTTCGGATTTTAATTATCCTAGCTCTCCTTTCCTTCTATTATCAAACAATGAATGATATCTAGGGCAATTAGAGAAATCCATATATGAAATAAATGGCTCCTTCTGAAACTCAATGTGTACATGTCTATATGTAAGAAACTGTCTCAACAAACGAACTTCATCCCAAAATAAAATTTCTTTATGGCAATCTCAAGAATTTGAAACTATTGGTAAAGACGTCAATTAACTGTCACTTTTTGGTTTTCTAAATGAACAAATTACTCTGTTCTGACCCAAATGAAAAATATTTTTCAGAAATGGATCATTGACTGCTTTAAAGACAGCCTTTTCATTATTTATATATCAGTATGTGTCCCAATACTTTGTAATATTGAGTAGCAATTTCCCATAAATGGAGTTATTAGTAAGGTTGAAAGCTTAGGATTTAATGGAACATTGCACGGCACTTATCTGTTCGATATTAGTTCTGATAAACAACTCTAAAAATTTACTCTATTCATAAACATATTCATCATGTACTTTTTCAACCTGTAACACAATATCTCTCAACAACTGTAGCAAACCTAAGCTCACATTATTATTATAATCAAGTGGGAAGCGCTAAACCCGGAGGATTATACAGCGCCTGGGGGGGGATGTGGAAGGCATTCAGGCTTAATTCAGGGAACTGGAGCACAGATCCAATTCCCTAAATCAAGAGCCCCTCGCCAACATCAAGGAACCTTCCTTGAGGGGACCTAAGCTCACAAATTTGGTGCTGAATTTCGGTAACTTTCTGCCTTCAGAATTAAAATCAGTTTCATAATGAGGAGATGGAAAATCTTTGGATATATTTATATATGATAGTAACAAGGGAAGACCATCGTGCTCCTAGTCACATTACTGTTTACTTGCTTGGTACTGCACAGTATCCAATTATTCACATCAGAGTTTACTTGCTTGGTACTGCACAGTATCCAATTATTCACATCAGGGTTTACTTGCTTGGTACTGCACAGTATCCAATTATTCACATCAGAGTTTACTTGCTTGGTACTGCACAGTATCCAATTATTCACATCAGGGTTTACTTGCTTGGTACTGCACAGTATCCAATTATTCACATCAGAGTTTACTTGCTTGGTACTGCACAGTATCCAATTATTCACATCAGGGTTTACTTGCTTGGTACTGCACAGTATCCAATTATTCACATCAGGGTTTACTTGCTTGGTACTGCACAGTATCCAATTATTCACATCAGGGTTTACTTGCTTGGTACTGCACAGTATCCAATTATTCACATCAGAGTTTACTTGCTTGGTACTGCACAGTATCCAATTATTCACATCAGGGTTTACTTGCTTGGTACTGCACAGTATCCAATTATTCACATCAGGGTTTACTTGCTTGGTACTGCACAGTATCCAATTATTCACATCAGGGTTTACTTGTTTGGTACTGCACAGTATCCAATTATTCACATCAGGGTTTACTTACTTGGTACTGCACAGTATCCAATTATTCACATCAGGGTTTACTTGCTTGGTACTGCACAGTATCCAATTATTCACATCAGGGTTTACTTGCTTGGTACTGCACAGTATCCAATTATTCACATCAGGGTTTACTTGCTTGGTACTGCACAGTATCCAATTATTCACATCAGGGTTTACTTGCTTGGTACTGCACAGTATCCAATTATTCACATCAGAGTTTACTTGCTTGGTACTGCACAGTATCCAATTATTCACATCAGGGTTTACTTGCTTGGTACTGCACAGTATCCAATTATTCACATCAGGGTTTACTTGCTTGGTACTGCACAGTATCCAATTATTCACATCAGGGTTTACTTGCTTGGTACTGCACAGTATCCAATTATTCACATCAGGGTTTACTTGCTTGGTACTGCACAGTATCCAATTATTCACATCAGAGTTTACTTGGTACTGCACAGTATCCAATTATTCACATCAGGGTTTACTTGCTTGGTACTGCACAGTATCCAATTATTCACATCAGGGTTTACTTGCTTGGTACTGCACAGTATCCAATTATTCACATCAGGGTTTACTTGCTTGGTACTGCACAGTATCCAATTATTCACATCAGGGTTTACTTGCTTGGTACTGCACAGTATCCAATTATTCACATCAGGGTTTACTTGCTTGGTACTGCACAGTATCCAATTATTCACATCAGGGTTTACTTGCTTGGTACTGCACAGTATCCAATTATTCACATCAGGGTTTACTTGCTTGGTACTGCACAGTATCCAATTATTCACATCAGGGTTTACTTACTCGGTACTGCACAATATCCAATTAGCCACATCAGAGTTTACATGCTTGGTACTGCACAATATCCAATTAGCCACATCAGAGTTTACATGCTTGGTACTGCACAATATCCAATTAGCCACATCAGAGTTCACTTGTTTGGTACTGCACAATATCCAATACCCTTTATCCTCTTGACATGAAATATTAATCAACCCAACATCAACGAAAGCATCTTTCTCTTCATTCCATAATTTTATACTATTCTCTGGGGAGTGACTCAACCATACAGAGAATTTAAATAAAAGTATAATGTTAGAGCTCAAATCTCCGTCTTCGAGTTTAGTATTTACTAATGCATTATTTGCCTTGATAAATTGAATAATTGCACTAGTAAAACCACCTATAAGATTTCGAATATGATCATGTAGTTCACTGAAATGGATTAGTTTAGAAAGGATTAGTCCAAGTTTAGATTTTAAAACGAAGACATCCCTAAAGAATTATGTTAAACTTAAATAATTAGTTATATGTACATATATCTTTGAGTGTTATCTGCCACTCCATAAACACAACAGCCAATAATACTACATCTGTTTTTTGTATAACATTAAGTAATGATCCATAGACTTACAATTTCCCAACTGAAAAATTCTCTGCTTATGTTCATAATCTTCCTGTTTAACCTCACTGTTTCTTAATGGATTAAAGAATTTATCTTTAGGAGACAACTGTTCTTCATCTAACCTCTTCAAACTATCTATGTAATCACACATAGATCGTGTTTACCTTAACATAGCAAGGGTAACACATCTTTAGGAACATCTTTAAGTATGCTCTGAGTACACCTCAGAGATATCTCAGCCTTGATATGTTGTTCTACTAAACTCGAAAGAAACCCGTTCAACAAACACAGAATCTTGAAACCTGACATTGTCAACATTGATTCTCAAGAATTTGAGTACTTGCTTAGAATGATCCTCAATAATGGTTACAGTTAATTCACCCAAATAACTCACAGATCATGGTAAATATTATGACACAACATCATCAGTTTATCCCTTTTTTGAACATTAAAATGGTATCCCTTTTATCTTTACATTGCAAACTGTTTTTTTTTTTTTTGATGCTGAAAAAGGATTCCCACATAATTCACATGTGGTCTGTGATACAAATCACATGACGATAGTCAAGTGTTGTATGTCAATTATACCCTTAAGTATAGTGCTATCGAGAGTACTTTTAATATATTCAAAATATTCACACGAATGACTATAAGAATAATTCCTAAAATTTATGATTACTCTTGTTTGGGGGGAAATTAGAGTCTGCTGGACCTTGCATCTATCTTTATGTAATGCTAGTTATTAATGGTCATTTCTTCAAGTAAACAGCTATAACAATATTTCTTACTTTTTCCAGATTCTTACAATATAGTTCTGACAAAAGCATAAAAATTCTACAACGAAGCCAGATAACTCTCATTGAGTAATAATGCACACATGATATTATCCCTATACTCTTTATTACCTTTCCTACACAGACTAATAAAAGATTTTTTATCCTAAGTTGATAAAAACTAAAGAGACTTTGATGTTCTTTTCCATTATTGATATTTTATCGCAAACTACTGGGAAATCCTCCTCAGTTGTCTCTATGATTCACACATCCTTTCTTAGATTTAAAAAAAAAACTGGGTATATTGCACACTTCTTTCCTTTCTTGAAACAGTTATAGACAACAAATGGGCACAACACACATAAATCATCATCAATCTCTGGCATAAAAATATACTGTTTGCCCAACTGAATTTTATATTCGACCCTAAAAATTTATAAATTTAAGGATTCAGTGCATAGTACAATCCAGTCAGATCCTTCCCTATCATGTAAAAAAAATTGTCAATTGATTTAATATCGGCTCCACCCATAGATCGAAGGTCTTTACTAAATCTTACACCTCTACAATCTCGTATGGCAAGTTAACTGCAATTTGTCCATATTCAGGTTCGCCTGAAATATTTTGCCTTATCGTTTTTACCATAATAGTCGGCGAATTCTTAAATTTAATGTGAAAGGAAATGTGTTATACAAATCACTCAATTGATCTAAAAAATAATCTCTATAATTATGTAGGTATTTTCCAAGTCTAGGTCATACAACGGAGGTACACTATATTTCCTAATTGTGTGCCTAAACAAAAGTTCTGTGTTTTATCTTGAAATAAATCATTCACGTTGTCACCGGAAGGTGACTCTCATCCGGGTGAGGAATTTGGAAGAGTTGTAACAGGTCAGTCAGCTAATTTGGAGGAACCTGAGTGTGGTAAGCCCAGGTGATGGTCAAGGTATGTAGGGTTGTGTCCCTGGGAGGGGCAGGGGGGTAGATGAGTCTGCCTGGTGCGAAGACCCCAAGAGTTGGATAATGCGGACTTTACTCCTCTTCGTTGGCAAAAAGGGGGCTCTACCCTACTCGCTGGTGAAGCAGGGGCCCTACTCTGCCTCTTTTCAAAGTGACGGCGGCTCTATACCTCTTCGTTGGCGAAGAGGGGGATCTACCCTGCCACCTTGGTGAAGTCGGGGCTCTACTATGCTTCTTTGGTGAAGGGGTGGCTCTACTACTCTTCGCTGGCCAACTGGGGGCTCTACACTGCTTCGTTGGTCAAGTGGGCCGGGTCATCGCTCCACCTGTCTGTCGTCCTACATGAATAAAAATATATGGCACTACCACCATTTACACCACACACATAAAACATTGGTAATATTAAAAGCCAGTAAGTGCATTCTCAGGGTAAGACTCACACAGGTATTTACAACATATATTAGTCATACACATGAGTGGAATCTTAAGGCAAGACAATACATATTATTTCGAGGTATATATTATACATGATAAACAATATGAGAAGATGACTTAATAACTTACATTCTTTCAATATTTGTCAGTCTAACATCTCTTCTGAGGATTTTTTTCAAAAGTCTGATTTCACTTTTCAATTCTAACACTCATATATTTCATAATCTACAAACACACACACGCCTCTTTCACCAATATCACCACCACCACTAATACCAACACACCACAAACACTAACACCACCACTAATACCAACATACCACAAAAACTAACACCACCACTAATACCAACACACCACAAAAACTAACACCACCACTAATACCAACATACCACAAACACTAACACCACCACTAATACCAACACACCACAAAAACTAACACCACCACTAATACCAACATACCACAAACACTAACACCACCACTAATACCAACATACCACAAACACTAACACCACCACTAATACCAACATACCACAAAAACTAACACCACCACTAATACCAACATACCACAAACACTAACACCACCACTAATACCAACAAACACAAACACTAACACCACCACTAATACCAACATACCACAAACACTAACACCACCACTAATACCAACACACCACAAACACTAACACCACCACTAATACCAACACACCACAAACACTAACACCACCACTAATACCAACACACCACAAACACTAACACCACCACTATAACACTGCTATTGTCACTATCCCCACTATCACTAACACTGTCACCATCACTATCACTCACCATTATCAACACAATCACTATCTTTCGCAGCATCAAGTTGCTTCGTCAGCAAACTTCTCAAGGAGTTATCATGGAATTAAACATGGGTGAGATAATTAACTTACTCGATTTTGGGCGTATACGTATAGTAGTGCTGGTGGTGAAAGAGATAGTGTTGATAGTTTGTGTGGTGATGGTACTCACCTAGATGTGGTTGCAGGGGTCGAGTCACAGCTCCTGGCTCCGTCTCTTCACTGGTCGCTACTAGGTCACTCTTTCTGCTCCAAGAGCATTATCATACCTCTTCTTAAAGCAATATATGGATCCTGCCTCTTCACCTACCAACTTTGGCCCGTTTTTGGTGTGTCCCATCTCTGGAACATCCTGTCTCTGTCCATCTTGTCGATTCATCTCAGCATTTTATATGTCGTTATCAAATCCCCCTCATCTCTCCTGTCCTCCAGCGTCGTCAGGTCGATTTCCCTTATCCTCTCCTCGTAGGACATACCCCTTAGCTCCGGGACAAGTCTCGTTGCAAACCTTTGCACTTTCTCTAGTGTCCTTACATGCTTGGCTAGGTGTAGGTTCCAAATTGGTGCTGCATACTCCAATATGGGCCTAACGTACACGGTGTACAGGGTCCTGAACGATTCCTTATTAATATGTCGGAAAACTGTTCTTAGGTTTGCTAGGTGCCCGCATACTGAAGCAGTTATTTGGTTGTAGTGCGCTTCAGGAGATGTGCCTGGTGTTATATTCACCCCAAGACCTTTTTCCTTGAGTGAGGTTTGTAGTCTCTGGCCCCCTAGACTGTACTCCGTCTGCGGTCTTCTTTTCCCTTCCCCAATCTTCATAACTTTGCACTTGGTAGGACTGAACTCCAGGAGCCAATTGCTGGACCAGGTCTGCAGCCTGTCCAGATCCCTTTGTAGTTCTGCCTGGTCTTCGATCGAATGAATTCTTCTCGTCAGCTTCACGTCATCTGCAAACAGGGACACCTCGGAGTCTGTTCGTTCCGTCACGTCGTTCACAAATACCAGAAACAGCACTGGTCCTGGGACTGACCCTTGTGGATCCCCGCTGGTCACAGGTGCCCACTCTGACACCTCGCCACGTACCATGACTCGCTGCTGACTTCCTGACAAGTATTCCCTGATCCATTGTAGCGCCTTCCCTGTTATCCCTGCTTGGTCCTCCAGTTTTTGCACCAATCTCTTTTGTGGAACTGTGTCAAACGCCTTCTTGCAGTCCAAGAAAATGTAATCCACCCAACCCTCTCTATCTTGTCTTACTGCTGTCACCATGTCATAGAACTCCAGTAGGTTTGTGACACGGGATTTTGCGTCCCTGAAACCATGTTGGCTGCTGCTGATGAGATCATTCCTTTCTGGGTGTTCCACCACTCTTCTGCTGATAATCTTCTCCATGACTTTGCATACTATACATGTCAGTGACACTGGTCTGTAGTTTAGTGCTTCATGTCTGTCTCCTTTTTTAAACATTGGGACTACATTTGCTGTCTTCCATGCCTCAGGCAATCTCCCTGTTTCGATAGATGTATTGGTATTGTTGTTAGAGGTACACATAGCGCCTCTGCTCCCTCTCTCAGGACCCATGGAGAGATGTTATCCGGCCCCATCGCCTTTGAGATATCTAGCTCACTCAGAAGTCTCTTCACTTCTTCCTCGGTTGTGTGTACTGTATCCAGCACTTGGTGGTGTGCCCCACCTCTCCGTCTCTCTGGAGCCCCTTCTGTCTCCTCTGTGAACATTTCTTTGAATCTCTTGTTGAGTTCCTCACATACTTCACTTGTCTCTCCTCCTTCCTTCCTTAGCCTGATTACCTGGTCCATGACTGTTGTTTTCCTCCTGATGTGGCTGTATAACAGTTTCTGGTCAGATTTGGCTTACGCTGCTATGTCGTTTTCATATTGTCATTGGGCCTCCCTTCTTATCTGTGCATATTCGTTTCTGGCTCTACGACTGCTCTCCTTATTCTCCTAGGTCCTTTGCCTTCTATATTTCTTCCATTCCCTAGCACACTTGGTTTTTGCCTCCCTGCACCTTTGGGTGAACCATGGGCTCATCCTGGCTTTTTCATTATTCCTGTTACCCTTGGGTAGAAACCTCTCCTCAGCCTCCTTGCACAGTGTTGCTACACATTCCATCATCTCATTAACTGGCTTTCCTGCCAGTTCTCTGTCCCACTGAACCCCGTTCAGGAAGTTCCTCATTCCCGTGTAGTCCTCTTTCTTGCAGTTTGGCTTCATTCGTCCTGGTCTTCCTGCTTCCTCCTCCACTTGTAGCTCTACTGTGTATTCGAAGCTTAAAACCACATGACCGCTGGCCCAAAGGAGTCTTTCGTATGTGATGTCCTCAATATCAGCACTACTCAAGGTGAATACTATGTCCAGTCTTGCTGGTTCATCGTCTCCTCTCTCTCTCTTGTAGTGTCCCTTACGTGTTGGTACATGAAGTTTTCCAGTACCACCTCCATCATCTTAGCCCTCCATGTATCTTGGCCCCCCATGTGGCTCCAAGTTCTCCCAATCGATCTCCTTGTGGTTAAAGTCACCCATGATCAGGAGCTTTGCCCTGCATGCATGAGCTCTTCTGGCCACTGCAGCCAGTGAGTCAACCATCGCTCTATTGCTCTCGCCTTGGCCTCCTGTTGTTCTGTGGTGAGTTATACATCACTGCAATTACCACCTTGGGACCTCCAGAGTGAAGCGTTCCTGCTATGTAAACACTTGCTTCTCCGCTGTCTCCTCTCTCCAGCTCATCAAAATTCCATCGGTTTTTGATAAGCAGTGCCACTCCTCCACCCCCCCTGTTATGTCTGTCTTTCCTCAGGATCTGGTATCCCATTGGAAAGATGGCATCTGTTAACATACCTGTAAGCTTGGTTTCTGTGAGAGCTATGATGTCCGGTGATGCCTCTTTGACTCTCTCATGCCACTCCTCCCTCTTATTTGTTATTCCATCAGCGTTTGTGTACCATACCTTCAGTTTCCTTTCCAACACTGTGGTTTGGGGGCCTGTGAGGGTGGGAGACCTGGTAGCATACTGTGGGATTCTATAGCTGGGTGTTGGGTGGAAGCTGTGGGTATGGTTTGTAGTTTGTGTTGTGATGGTGTGATAGGTTGTGGGGTTCTGAGGATAGTTGTGTGTGTGCTTGCCCTTGCTGCTCTGTTCTGCTCTGACTGACCTCTGGTGGTTCCATCCTTGTCTCCTTTCCTAGCTCCTTTCGCTTTTTTGTCCTCTCCCTCAGCTGCTGTCGTTCTGTTTGTGTTCTGTCTCTGTCTAGGAACACCCTCTTGTACTCTTCCGAGTATTTCAACCATGGTTTCTCTTGGAGGATCCTGTTCCGCACTGTTTATGTCCTGAGAATCAGCTTGATCGGTCGTTTTCTCCCCTGTGTGTGTATGTGTGTACACTGGTTGTGTGAGACTGATCTTCACCTCCACCACCCTCACTCTTCCCCACAAGTTCAGACACTTGAAAGGGTTGTAAATTCATTAAATCAGCAAAAAAATATGACTTTTTTCTTTGGTTTCCGTTGCAGTGTGTTACGGTTCGAATCTTAATCTTTAGCCAGGTTAGTGCACTCCGTAACAATACACTTCATAGAATGAGAAAATACTTCCAAACTTAGAAATGTAAGGCACAAATAATAGTTACTCAGTCTTTTCTAGTTTCTTTTTATTTAAAAACTTAAATACTTCTTAGATATTCATAAATATCTATTAAATATTATTTCGTCAGAAACTTTCATTCACATAAGAAAACGCTTGAATAGAATGTACATCATACTCCTTCTGGAGACTGTCAATATGGTCACTACACTTGTTAATGATCAGAAGAATATTACTGCTTCCTCAATAATGACATTACTTGTACGCGAGTATGTACATTGAGAATGGACACCTTCAATGAGTAACTCCCTGACATAAGGAATATATCACTTAAAGTTCTAAACTTGACACAGGTCGTCACATCGTAAACTGAGGGTAACAGTATATAACTGTCCGCAGACTTCACTTCAGAGAAAACCTCAAGCTGGTTCAGGAGTTTCTACAACAAAATTCTTTATCCAAGTGGGAATAAGGTGGAGTACTGGAGGGGTAGCTCAGTCAACGCAAACTGAGTCGGCAGAGAGAGCGAACTGAATTAACACAGTTAATCCCTACATGACATCAACTCGCCAAAGGGGAGAGGGAATAGTAGGCTAAACTACCCTCCAAGGACATACCTTGTTTGTTTCAACTCTTAGCCAGCTGTTACCTACCTACCCAACACATTACTCAAAATATATATATATATATATATATATATATATATATATATATATATATATATATATATATATATATATATATATATATATATATATATATAGACAGCAACCACCGAGGGAAGTACTACCGTCCTGCCAGATGACTGTGAAACAAAAACCTGTAACTGTTTTGCATGATGGTAGGATTGCTGGTTTCTTTTTCTGTCTCATAAACACGCTAGATAACAGGGATATCTTGCTACTCCTAGTTACACTTTGGTCACACTTCACAGACACGCACATGCATATATATATATATATACATACATCTAGGTTTTTCTCCTTTTTCTAAATAGCTCTTGTTCTTTTTATTTCTTCTATTGTCCATGGGGAAGTGGAAAAGAATCTTTCCTCCGTAAGCCATGCGTGTCGTATGAGGCGACTAAAATGCCGGGAGCAATGGGCTAGTAACCCCTTCTCCTGTATACATTTACTAAAAAAGAGAAGAAGAAAAACTTTATAAAACTGGGATGCTTAAATGTGCGTGGATGTAGTGCGGATGACAAGAAACAGATGATTGCTGATGTTATGAATGAAAAGAAGTTGGATGTCCTGGCCCTAAGCGAAACAAAGCTGAAGGGGGTAGGAGAGTTTCAGTGGGGGGAAATAAATGGGATTAAATCTGGAGTATCTGAGAGAGTTAGAGCAAAGGAAGGGGTAGCAGTAATGTTAAATGATCAGTTATGGAAGGAGAAAAGAGAATATGAATGTGTAAATTCAAGAATTATGTGGATTAAAGTAAAGGTTGGATGCGAGAAGTGGGTCATAATAAGCGTGTATGCACCTGGAGAAGAGAGGAATGCAGAGGAGAGAGAGAGATTTTGGGAGATGTTAAGTGAATGTATAGGAGCCTTTGAACCAAGTGAGAGAGTAATTGTGGTAGGGGACCTGAATGCTAAAGTAGGAGAAACTTTTAGAGAGGGTGTGGTAGGTAAGTTTGGGGTGCCAGGTGTAAATGATAATGGGAGCCCTTTGATTGAACTTTGTATAGAAAGGGGTTTAGTTATAGGTAATACATATTTTAAGAAAAAGAGGATAAATAAGTATACACGATATGATGTAGGGCGAAATGACAGTAGTTTGTTGGATTATGTATTGGTAGATAAAAGACTGTTGAGTAGACTTCAGGATGTACATGTTTATAGAGGGGCCACAGATATATCAGATCACTTTCTAGTTGTAGCTACACTGAGAGTAAAAGGTAGATGGGATACAAGGAGAATAGAAGCATCAGGGAAGAGAGAGGTGAAGGTTTATAAACTAAAAGAGGAGGCAGTTAGGGTAAGATATAAACAGCTATTGGAGGATAGATGGGCTAATGAGAGCATAGGCAATGGGGTCGAAGAGGTATGGGGTAGGTTTAAAAATGTAGTGTTAGAGTGTTCAGCAGAAGTTTGTGGTTACAGGAAAGTGGGTGCAGGAGGGAAGAGGAGCGATTGGTGGAATGATGATGTAAAGAGAGTAGTAAGGGAGAAAAAGTTAGCATATGAGAAGTTTTTACAAAGTAGAAGTGTTGTAAGGAGGGAAGAGTATATGGAGAAAAAGAGAGAGGTTAAGAGAGTGGTGAAGCAATGTAAAAAGAGAGCAAATGAGAGAGTGGGTGAGATGTTATCAACAAATTTTGTTGAAAATAAGAAAAAGTTTTGGAGTGAGATTAACAAGTTAAGAAAGCCTAGAGAACAAATGGATTTGTCAGTTAAAAATAGGAGAGGAGAGTTATTAAATGGAGAGTTAGAGGTATTGGGAAGATGGAGGGAATATTTTGAGGAATTGTTAAATGTTGATGAAGATAGGGAAGCTGTGATTTCGTGTATAGGGCAAGGAGGAATAACATCTTGTAGGAGTGAGGAAGAGCCAGTTGTGAGTGTGGGGGAAGTTCGTGAGGCAGTAGGTAAAATGAAAGGGGGTAAGGCAGCCGGGATTGATGGGATAAAGATAGAAATGTTAAAAGCAGGTGGGGATATAGTTTTGGAGTGGTTGGTGCAATTATTTAATAAATGTATGGAAGAGGGTAAGGTACCTAGGGATTGGCAGAGAGCATGCATAGTTAATTTGTATAAAGGCAAAGGGGATAAAAGAGAGTGCAAAAATTATAGGGGGATAAGTCTGTTGAGTGTACCTGGTAAAGTGTATGGTAGAGTTATAATTGAAAGAATTAAGAATAAGACGGAGAATAGGATAGCAGATGAACAAGGAGGCTTTAGGAAAGGTAGGGGGTGTGTGGACCAGGTGTTTACAGTGAAACATATAAGTGAACAGTATTTAGATAAGGCTAAAGAGGTCTTTGTGGCATTTATGGATTTGGAAAAGGCGTATGACAGGGTGGATAGGGGGGCAATGTGGCAGATGTTGCAAGTGTATGGTGTAGGAGGTAGGTTACTGAAAGCAGTGAAGAGTTTTTACGAGGATAGTGAGGCTCAAGTTAGAGTATGTAGGAAAGAGGGAAATTTTTTCCCAGTAAAAGTAGGCCTTAGACAAGGATGTGTGATGTCACTGTGGTTGTTTAATATATTTATAGATGGGGTTGTAAGAGAAGTAAATGCGAGGGTCTTGGCAAGAGGCGTGGAGTTAAAAGATAAAGAATCACACACAAAGTGGGAGTTGTCACAGCTGCTCTTTGCTGATGACACTGTGCTCTTGGGAGATTCTGAAGAGAAGCTGCAGAGATTGGTGGATGAATTTGGTAGGGTGTGCAAAAGAAGAAAATTAAAGGTGAATACAGGAAAGAGTAAGGTTATGAGGATAACAAAAAGATTAGGTGATGAAAGATTGAATATCAGATTGGAGGGAGAGAGTATGGAGGAGGTGAACGTATTCAGATATTTGGGAGTGGACGTGTCAGCGGATGGGTCTAAGAAAGATGAGGTGAATCATAGAATTGATGAGGGAAAAAGAGTGAGTGGTGCACTTAGGAGTCTGTGGAGACAAAGAACTTTGTCCTTGGAGGCAAAGAGGGGAATGTATGAGAGTATAGTTTTACCAACGCTCTTATATGGGTGTGAAGCGTGGGTGATGAATGTTGCAGCAAGGAGAAGGCTGGAGGCAGTGGAGATGTCATGTCTGAGGGCAATGTGTGGTGTGAATATAATGCAGAGAATTCGTAGTTTGGAAGTTAGGAGGAGGTGTGGGATTACCAAAACTGTTGTCCAGAGGGCTGAGGAAGGGTTGTTGAGGTGGTTCGGACATGTAGAGAGAATGGAGCGAAACAGAATGACTTCAAGAGTGTATCAGTCTGTAGTGGAAGGAAGGCGGGGTAGGGGTCGGCCTAGGAAGGGTTGGAGGGAGGGGGTAAAGGAGGTTTTGTGTGCAAGGGGCTTGGACTTCCAGCAGGCATGCGTGAGCGTGTTTGATAGGAGTGAATGGAGACAAATGGTTTTTAATACTTGACGTGCTGTTGGAGTGTGAGCAAAGTAACATTTATGAAGGGATTCAGGGAAACCGGCAGGCCGGACTTGAGTCCTGGAGATGGGAAGTACAGTGCCTGCACTCTGAAGGAGGGGTGTTAATGTTGCAGTTTAAAAACTGTAGTGTAAAGCACCCTTCTGGCAAGACAGTGATGGAGTGAATGATGGTGAAAGTTTTTCTTTTTCGGGCCACCCTGCCTTGGTGGGAATCGGCCAGTGTGATAATAATAAAAAAAAAAAAAAAAAAAAAAAAAAAATATATATATATAAATATATATATATATATAAATATATATATATATATATATATATATATACACATCATACCGGGTATATTCCTAAATCAGATAATATTATAAACTAGTGGAATCTTTAATTTAGCTAATATTAAAGAAACCCCGAGTATAATATTAAGTGGATAAAACATATATAAATTAATCTCATTATGACCTTGGTCGTAACACAGTGTCATAATTATTTCGAAAAATGAAACAAAAACAAAAAAACAGGCAGTCTTTTCTCCTGCTCGATATTCAGTCAGTCAAGACGGTAATGTTTTCAGTGGAGCATTTTACAGCCTTGAGCTCATAAGAAGAATAAATTATGGAATACCTATCGGGAGTGAAGTATGAGTTACTGAGACTCTCAGTAGTGTGAGACAAGTGGTAGTGGAGGTGTGAGGCAGGATATAATTTTGAGGCACTAAGTAGGGTACACACCTCTCCATCACGCCGCCTCTCCATCACGCCGCCACGCTAGCCTAAATACCTACAATAAGTCTTTGTAAATTGTGATTCCCGCACAATCTCATTACCTGGCTGTCTCTCTCCCCGCCCATCCCTCCCCCTGTCCTTGGTTCTCTCTCCCCGCCCATCCCTCCCCCTGTCCTTGGTTCTCTCTCCCCGCCCATCCCTCCCCCTGTCCTTGGTTCTCTCTCCCCGCCCATCCCTCCCCCTGTCCTTGGTTCTCTCTCCCCGCCCATCCCTCCCCCTGTCCTTGGTTCTCTCTCCCCGCCCATCCCTCTCCCTGTCCTTGGTTCTCTCTCCCCGCCCATCCCTCCCCCTGTCCTTGGTTCTCTCTCCCCGCCCATCCTTTCCCCTGTCCTTGGTTCTCTCTCCCCGAACATCCCTCCCCCTGTCCTTGGGTCTCTCTCCCCGCCCATCCTTTCCCCTGTCCTTGGTTCTCTCTCCCCGCCCATCCCTCCCCCTGTCCTCGGTTCTCTCTCCCCGCCCATCCCTTCCCCTGTCCTTGGTTCTCTCTCCCCGCCCATCCCTCCCCCTGTCCTTGGTTCTCTCTCCCCGCCCATCCTTTCCCCTGTCCTTGATTCTCTCTCCCTGCCCATCCCTACCCCAGTCCTTGGTTCTCTCTCCTTGCCCATCCCTCCCCCTGTCCTTGGTTCTCTCTCCCCACCCATCCCACCCCCTGTCCTTGGTTCTCTCTACCCACCCATCCCACCCCCTGTCCTTGGTTCTCTCTCCCCGCCCATCCCTCCCCCTGTCCTTGGTTCTCTCTACCCGCCCATCCCTCCCCCTGTCCTTGGTTCTCTCTCCCCACCCATCCCACCCCTGTCCTTGGTTCTCTCTACCCACCCATCCCACCCCCTGTCCTTGGTTCTCTCTCCCCGCCCATCCCTCCCCCTGTCCTTGGTTCTCTCTCCCCGCCCATCCCTCCCCCTGTCCTTGGTTCTCTCTCCCCGCCCATCCCTCCCCCTGTCCCCTGTCCCTTGGTTCTCTCTCCCCGCCCATCCTCCCCCTGTCCCCTGTCCTTGGTTCTCTCTCCCCGCCCATCCCTCCCCCTGTCCTTGGTTCTCTCTCCCCGCCCATCCTCTCCCTGTCCTTGGTTCTCTCTCCCCGCCCATCCCTTTCCTGTCCTTGGTTCTCTCTCCCCGCCCATCCCTCCCCCTGTCCTTGGTTCTCTCTACCCGCCCATCCCTCCCCCTGCTTTTGGTTCTCTCTCCCCGCCCATCCCTCCCCCTGTCCTTGGTTCTCTCTCCCCGCCCATCCCTCCCCCTGTCCTTGGTTCTCTCTACCCGCCCATCCCTCCCCCTGTCCTTGGTTCTCTCTCCCCGCCCATCCCTCCCCCTGTCCTTGGTTCTCTCTCCCCACCCATCCTTTCCCCCTGTCCTCTCTCTCCCCGCCCATCCCTCCCCCTGTCCTTGGTTCTCTCTCCCCGCCCATCCCTCCCCCTGTCCTTGGTTCTCTCTCCCCGCCCATCCCTCCCCCTGTCCTTGGTTCTCTCTCCCCGCCCATCCCTCCCCCTGTCCTTGGTTCTCTCTCCCCGCCCATCCCTCCCCTGTCCTTGGTTCTCTCTCCCCGCCCATCCCTCCCCCTGTCCTTGGTTCTCTCTCCCCGCCCATCCCTCCCCCTGTCCTTGGTTCTCTCTCCCCGCCCATCCCTCCCCCTGTCCTTGGTTCTCTCTCCCCGCCCATCCCTCCCCCTGTCCTTGGTTCTCTCTCCCCGCCCAACCCTCCCCCTGTCCTTGGTTCTCTCTCCCCGCCCATCCCTCCCCCTGTCCTTGGTTCTCTCTCCCCGCCCATCCCTCCCCCTGTCCTTGGTTCTCTCTCCCCGCCCATCCCTCCCCCTGTCCTTGGTTCTCTCTCCCCGCCCATCCTCCCCCTGTCCTTGGTTCTCTCTCCCCGCCCATCCCTCCCCCTGTCCTTGGTTCTCTCTCCCCGCCCATCCCTCCCCCTGTCCTCGGTTCTTTCTCCCCGCCCATCCTTCCCCCTGTCCTTGGTTCTCTCTCCCCGCCCATCCCTCCCCCTGTCCTTGGTTCTCTCTACCCGCCCATCCTTTCCCCTGTCCTTGGTTCTCTCTCCCCGCCCATCCCTCCCCCTGTCCTTGGTTCTCTCTCCCCGCCCATCCCTCCCCCTGTCCTTGGTTCTCTCTCCCCGGCCATCCTTTCCCCTGTCCTTGGTTCTCTCTCCCCGCCCATCCCTCCCCCTGTCCTTGGTTCTCTCTCCCCGCCCATCCCTTCCCCTGTCCTTGGTTCTCTCTCCCCGCCCATCCTTTCCCCTGTCCTTGGTTCTCTCTCCCCGAACATCCCTCCCCCTGTCCTTGGCTCTCTCTCCCCGCCCATCCTTTCCCCTGTCCTTGGTTCTCTCTCCCCGCCCATCCTTTCCCCTGTCCTTGGTTCACTCTCCCCGAACCCCTCCCTCCCCCTGTCCTTGGATTCTCTCTCCCCGCCCATCCCTCCCGTGTCCTGGTTCTCTCTCCTTGCCCATCCCTCCCCCTGTCCTTGGCTCTCTCTCCCCGCCCATCCTTTCCCCTGTCCTTGGTTCACTCTCCTTGCCCATCCCTCCCCTGTCCTTGGTTCTCTCTCCCCGCCCATCCCTCCCCCTGTCCTCGGCTCTCTCTACCCGCCCATCCCTCCTCCTGTCCTTGATTCTCTCTCCCCGCCCATCCCTCCCCTGTCCTTGGTTCTCTCTCCCCACCCATCCCTCCCCTGTCCTTGGTTCTCTCTCCCCGCCCATCCTTCCCCCTGTCCTTGGTTCTCTCTCCCCGCCCATCCCTCCCCATGTCCTTGGTTCTCTCTACCTGCCCATCCCTCCTTGGTTCCCTGTCCTTGATTCTCTCTCCCCGCCCATCCCTCCCGTGTCCTTGGTTCTCTCTACCCACCCATCCCACCCCCTGTCCTTGGTTCTCTCTACCCGCCCATACCTCCCCCAGTCCTTGGTTCTCTCTACCCGCCCATACCTCCCCAGTCCTTGGTTCTCTCTACCCGCCCATCCCTAACCCTGTCCTTGGTTCTCTCTCCCCGCCCATTCCTCTCCCTGTCCTTGGTTCTCTCTACCCGCCCATCCCTTTCCTGTCCTTGGTTCTCTCTCCCCACCCATCCCTCCCCCTGTCCTTGGTTCTCTCTACCCGCCCATCCCTCCCCCTGCTTTTGGTTCTCTCTCCCCGCCCATCCCTCCCCCTGTCCTTGGTTCTCTCTCCACGCCCATCCCTCCCCCTATCCTTGGTTCTATCTACCCGCCCTGCCCTCCCCTGTCCTTGGTTCTCTCTAGCCGCCCATCCCTCCCCCTGTCCTTGGTTCTCTCTCCCCACTCATCCCTCCCCCTGTCCTTGGTTCTCTCTACCCGCCCATCCCTCCCCTGTCCTTGGTTCTCTATACCCGCCCATACCTCCCCCTGTCCTTGGTTCTCTCTACCCGACCATCCATCCCCCTGTCCTTGGTTCTCTCTACCCGCCCATACCTCCCCCTGCCCTTGGTTCTCTCTACCTGCCCATCCCTCCCCCTGTCCTTGGTTCTCTCTACCTGCCCATCCCTCCCCCTGTCCTTGGTCCTCTCTACCCGCCCATACCTCCCAGTGATCTGAATAATTTAGAAGTGTTAAGTATCTCGTTTGCTCCATGGCAGAAGGCTCGAACCTTTTCCTCCCATGAATGATAAAGAACCTGAACAACTCAGACGTAAATTCAAACGTTGGGGGAAAATTTGGCGATAAGACTATCTCACCTCATTGAGAGAACACTTCTAAGGAGCTGGTGTTCCTGAAAACCGTAAGTCCTTAAGAACTGGTGACATAGTCAATATTGACAATGATGGTCCGAGGTCCCAATGGCCTCTTGGAAAAATTGTCACCATATATCTTGATGCAAATGGAATCGTCGGGACAGTTGATGTTTTGAGCAAAGGTGTAGTGAATAAATGGACAATAAATAGACTAGTGCCGTTAGAATTACACAGTGTTGAAAACAAAATTAGTGATTCTCCAGAAAATACAAGGAACAATGGCGGCGAATGAGAAAATCAAATTAACGTTGAGTGATGAATAGTTCACCTGCAGCGAACATCCGCCGCCCTCCTGTGTGGAAAAATTTTATTCAGGAGGGGGATATCAGCCCCCTTCAGCCCCTTTCAGCCTTTTTCAGCACTGAGGAGCCCAGCCCTCTCAGAAGGTGCAAGTATCTTGTTTACTGCTACATCAAGTAATTACAAACAGATGTTCAACCAGGGTGAACTAGTTACAGGTCTTGCGACTCTTTGCAAGAGACCAGTGTTGCAATGAGACCAGTTTAATGAGAGACAATCAATCTCTTACCTTAGCAGGATAGTTAAGGAAAATCCTGCACCCACTTTATTACCATGTTAAAGACGTACATTGTCGCCTGTGCCCAGACAGCTAGAATCAAGCATTCTGCATTGCTTTATAGTGGAAGTTTGGCAAGCAGGGGAAATATACTTTGTCGGCAATTCTATTGTGCGTCGGGAAGCTGGGGGTAGACAGAGATGCCGCAGGGCAGACTGCAATATGTAATGGTGCAGTAAAGACCCGTACTTCACTCTAAGAATGAACAAAGGAAGTGAATCGTGCATTGCTGTACTTCAGACAATCTCCATAATAACCATGAACCTACTACCAAGAAGTGTGCACAGCTTCTTTAATGACATTACAGGAAATTCAAACCTCGTGGAATATATGTGTACCAATGTACATATTCCTAGACTGTGGAAGACGTGGACATCCAAGGACACTTCAGCTTCTATAAAATCACCAATACCTGTCGAATATGCTGTATACAACACCATAGCTCATGCTACAAGATCAAGGTAGGTTTTGAACCATCTTGTCATACAGAGGACTGTGCAGTTCTTGTGTCACAAGGGGTTTGAAATCATCCTGTAGTCGGCGGTGAGGTGCGGACTTTTGAGTCCAAACCAGTAAGTATTATCAACCATCAGTTTCTGAGATATGCTGACACAACACCACCTAGGGGTAATAATACTAATATAACATTTTTTTTCGCACAACCCTTAGGGAGTGCATACGACAGCTTCCCAAGACATCGCCTGCAGGGACGGCTGTGCAGGCAAGAGCTGTCTTTCAAGATAAGTCCCATTACAGCTCATTATTTACTCTTTAACTTAGCCTGCAGCATTTTCCTAAAACCCTGTCTCAGTGACTCACGAAATCGTAATGACATGATTGCAAACAAACCATACCACGGTCGGGGATAGAACCCACGATCAGAGAGTCTCAAAACTCTAGACCGTCGGGATTGCCACTGGACCAGCTAGCCACAATAAGATTCGTCCAACTAGGTATATTTCTCCCTGTCTCAGTTATTTCTCACTACCTCCACATTTCAAGTTATCCTCTGTCTGGTTATCTCAAGATTTCTATGTCTCTTGTTTTCGCAACTGCTCGATTGTCTCCATTTATCTCTCAATACCATTTTTCTTAAGTTTGCTCTCACTGCTTTTCTGTCTTCAGATGTCTCCCATTGCTCCCTTGACTACAGTTATCTCTCTTCCACTCCCTGTTAATGCTTAATTCTCACTGTCTCTTCATCGCCAGGTATATCTGACAGTTTTGTGTTCAAGGTTTTACTAACCACCCTCCCTCCGTCTCCTCTCTGTCTCAAAGTGTCTCTCAATCTTCCCTCTTTCCACTAATCTTTAGCAACACACCTAATGTCACCTGTTATCTCTTACTACATTTCTGTCTTCAGTTAACTCTCACTACATATATTTGTCATTTATCATTTTATCTTGCCTCGTTGAAATTCTATATTCAGTTATCTCTCAGTGTAACTTCTCATTCCATTTTTCTTCATTGCAAGTATCTGTGTAAATATCTGTCTCTCTGTCTCATGCTTTCTGTCACCAGTTTCTGTGTATATATCTATCTATTTCTCCCATACTCTCTATCACCTGTCTCTGTGTACATATCTGTCTCTCTCTTCCAAACTCTCTGTCACCTGTCTCTGTAAATATTATATATATATATATATATATATATATATATATATATATATATATATATATATATATATATATATATATATATATATATATATATATATATATATATATATATATATATATATATATATATATCTACCATACTGTCACCCGTCTCTGTGTATATATATATCTGTCTCTCTCTTCCAAACTCTCTGTCACCTGCAATTTCTCACTGCACTCCCGTCTACAGTTATCTCTCATTTGACATCCCCTCCCCCCTTCACCTCTTATCGTTTATTTCTCTTTTATCTCTAGTTATCCGTTACTGCATTCTTGCATCTAGTTATCCCTCATTCTCTCACTAGCTCTTAATGATTTCAGTTACCTGTCACTGTCTCTCTATCATCAATTATCTCTCTCTGCATATCTTTCTTCGATCCTCTGTCTGCGGTTATCTCTCACTGACTCCTTGGCTATATCATACTTCTCCCTCTCACCTGCTTAGTTATCTCTCACTTCCACTGTCATCAGATATATCACACTCCTCTTATCATCAGTTATTTTTAACTGCTCCTGTTTGTGTTTATCATACACAGCCCTCTGTTATCACTTATCTTCTACTGCCCCTCGTCACTTGTTATCTCTTAACCTCTCCATGCCCTCTGCTATGTCTCACTGTTGATCGTGTTCAGGTGTCTCTCACTGCTTCCTGTCAAAGTTCTCATTCCACGTAATTCCAGTTATCTCTTACTGCCCATCAACAGTTATCTCTCCGTGCCCAAAAACTTGTTCACGTTCCACTCCATGATAACTATTTCCATTCATCTCTTACAGTCCTTAGTCTCAGTTTGCTCTTCCTGCATCCTCCAGTTTTCAGTTACTGCCTCCTCCAGTTATTGGATACTACCTCCTCCAGTTATAAATTACTGCCTCCTCATGTTATAAGTTACTGCCTCCTCCAGTTATAAGTTAGAGCCTCCTCCAGTTATCAGTTACTGCCTCTTCCAGTTATCAGTTACTGCCTCCTTCATTTATCAGTTCTGCCTCCTCCACTTATCAGTTACTGCCTCCTCCGGTTATCAGTTACTGTCTCCTCCAGTTATAAGATGCTGTCTCCTACAGCTATTAATTCATGCCTCCTCCAGTTGTCGGTTACTGTATCCCCCAGTTATCAGTTACCGCCTCATCCAGTTATAAGTTACTGCCTCCGCCAGTTATCAGTTACTGCCTCCTCCAGTTATCAGGTACTGCCTCCTCCAGTTATCAGGTACTGCCTCCTCCGGTTATCAGTTACTGCCTCCTCCAGTTATCAGTTACTGCCACCTCCAGTTATCAATTACTACATCATCCAGTTATAAGTTACTGCATCCTCCAGTTATCAGTTACTGCCACCTCCAGTTATCAGTTACTGCATCCTCCACTTATAATTTACTGCATCCTCCAATTATCAGTTACTGTGTCCTCCAGTTGTCAGTTGCTGTCTACTCCAGTTATCAGTTACTGCCTCCTCCATTTATTAGTTACTGCCTTCTCCAGTTATCAGTTACTGCATCTCCAGTTATCAGTTACTGCCACCTCCAGTTATCAGTTACTGCATCCTCCACTTATAAGTTACTGCATCCTCCAATTATCAGTTACTGCCTCCTCCAGTTATCAGTTACTCTCTCCTCGAGTTATCAGTTTATGCCTCCTTCAGTTATCAGTTACCGCCTCCTCCAGTTATCAGTTACTACCTCCTCCAATTATCAGTTACTGCCTCCTCCAGTTATCAGTTACTCTCTCCTCGAGTTATCAGTTTATGCCTCCTTCAGTTATCAGTTACCGCCTCCTCCAGCTATCAGTTACTACCTCCTCCAGTTATCAGTTACTGCCTCCTCCAGTTATCAGTTATTGCCTCCTCCAGTTATCGGTTTATGCCTCCTCCAGTTACCATTTACTCCCTCCACCGTTTATCAGTTTGTGCCTCCTCCAGCTATTAGTTACTGTCTCCTCCATTTATAAGTTTCTGCCTCCAGCAGTTATAAGTTGTTTTCTCCTCAGGTTTTCAGTTTCTGCCTCCTCCAGTTATCAGTTGCTGTCTACTCCAGTTATCAGTTACTGCCTCCTCAAGTCGTCAGTTGCTGTCTCCTCCAGTTATCAGTTTATGCCTCCTCCAGTTATCAGTTACTGCATCCTCCAGTTATCAGTTATTGTCTCCTCCAGTTATCAGTTTATGCCTCCTATAGTTATCATTTACTGCCTCCAAGAGTTATAAGTTAATACATCCACCAGTTATCAGTTACTGCATCCTCCAGTTATAAGTTACTGCATCCTCCAGTTATAAGTTACTGCATCCTCCAGTTATCAGTTACTGCCACCTCCAATTATCAGTTACTGTGTCCTCCAGTTATAGTTACTGCCACTTCCATTTATCAGTTACTGCTTCCTCCAATTATCAGTTACTGCTTCCTCCAGTTTTCAGTTGCTGTCTCCTACAGTTATCAGTTACTGCCTCCTCCAGTTATCAGTTGCTGTCTCCTCCAGTTATTAGTTTATGCCTCCTTTTGTTATCAGTTACTGCCTCCTCCAGTTATCAATTACTGCTTTCTCCAGTTATCAGTTATTGCCTCCTCCAGTTATCAGTTGCTGTCTACTCCAGTTATCAGTTACTGTCTCTTCCAGTTATCAGTTTATCATTCCTCCAGTTATCAGTTACTGCAGCCTCCAGTTATCAGTTACAGACTCCTCCAGTTATCAGTTGCTGTCTCCTACAGTTATCAGTTACTGCCTCCTCCAGTTATCAGTTGCTGTCTACTCCAGTTATCAGTTGCTGTCTCCTCCAGTTATTAGTTTATGCCTCCTTTTGTTATCAGTTACTGCCTCCTCCAGTTATCAATTACTGCTTTCTCCAGTTATCAGTTACTGCCTCCTCAAGTTATCAATTACTGCTTTCTCCAGTTATCAGTTACTGCCTCCTCCAGTTATCAATTGCTGTCTACTCCAGTTATCATTAACTGTCTCTTCCAGTTATCAGTTTATGATTCCTCCAGTTATCAGTTACTGCAGCCTCCAGTTATCAGTTACAGCCTCCTCCAGTTATCAGTTGCTGTCTACTCCAGTTATCAGTTTCTGTCTCCTCCAGTTATCAGTTTATGCCTCCTCCACTTATCAGTTGCTGCCTCATCCACTTATCTGTTACTGTCTCCCCCAGTTATCATTTACTGCCTTAACCAGTTATCAGTTTATGCCTCCTCCAGTTATCAGTTATTGCCTCCTCCAGTTATCAGTTGCTGAATCCTCCTGTTATCAGTTACTGCATTCTCCAATTATAAGTTACTTCCTTCTCCAGTAATCAGTTACTGCCTCCTCCAGTTATCAGTTACTGCCTCCTCCATTTATCAGTTACTGCCTCCTCCAGTTATCAGTTACTGCCTCCTCCAGTTATCAGTTACTGCCTCCTCCAGTTATCAGTTACTGCCTCCTCCAGTTATCAGTTACTGCCTCCTCCAGCTATCAGTTACTGCCTCCTCCAGTTATCAGTTGCTGTCTACTCCAGTTTTCAGTTACTGCTTTCTCCAGTTATCAGTTACTGCCTATTCCAGTTATCGGTTGCTGTCTCCTACAGTTATCAGTTACTACCTCCTCCAGTTATCAGTTACTGCCTCCTCCAGTTGTCAGTTACTGTCTCCTCCAGTTATCAGTTACTGCCTCCTCCAGTTATCAGTTACTGCCTTATCCACTTATCAGCTACTGACTCCTCCAGTTATAAGTTACTGCCTCTTCAAGTTATCAGTTACTGTCTCCTCCAGTTATCAGTTACTGCCTCCTCCAGTTATCAGTTACTGCCTCATCCACTTATCAGTTACTGACTCCTCCAGTTATAAGTTACTGTCTCCTCCAGTTATCAGTTTATGCCTCCTCCAGTTATCAGTTTATGCCGCCTTTAGTTATTAGTTACTTCCTCCTCCAGTTACAAGTTACTCCCTTCTCCAATTATCAGTTACTGCCTCCTCCAATTATCAGTTGCTCTCTCCTCCAGTTATTAGTTTATACCTCCTCTAGTTATCAGGTACTGTCTCCTCCAGTTATCAGTTACTGCCTTCTCCAGTTATCAGTTACTGCCTCCTCCAGTTATCAGTTGCTATCTACTCCAGTTATCAGTTTATGCCTCCTCCAGTTATCAGTTACTGCAGACTCCAGTAATCAGTTACTGGCTCCTCCAGTTATCAGTTACTGCCTCCCCAGTTATCAGTTACTGCCTCCTCCAGTTATCAGTTACTGCCTTCTCCAGTTATCAGTTACTGTCTCCTGCAGTTATCAGTTGATGCCTCCTCCAGTTATCAGTTGCGGCCTTCTCCAGTTATCAGTTGCTGTCTACTCCAGTTATCAGTTACTGCCTCCTCCAGTTATCAGTTACTGCCTCCTCCAGTTATCAGTTACTGCCTACTCCAGTTATCAGTTACTGCGTCCTCCAGATATCAGTTGCTGCCTCCTCCAGTTATCAGTTTATGCCTCCTCCAGTTATCAGTTGATGCCTCCTCCAGTTATCAGTTGCGGCCTTCTCCAGTTATCAGTTGTTGTCTCCACCAGTTATCAGTTTATGCCTCCTCCAGTTATCAGTTACTGCCTCTTCCAGTTATCAGTTTCTCCCTACTCCAGTTATAAGTTGTTTCCTCCTCCAGTTTTCCATTGTTGCCTCCTCCAGTTAACAGTTACTGCCTCCTCCAGTTATCAGTTACTTTCTTTTCCAGTTACCAGTTGCTGTCTCCTCCAGATATCAGTTTATGCCTCCTCCAGTTATCAGTTGGTGCCTCATCCAGTTATCAGTTACTTTCTTTTCCAGTTACCAGTTGCTGCCTCCTCCAGTTATCAGTTTATGCCTCCTCCAGTTATCAGTTGGTGCCTCCTCCAGTTATCAGTTGCGGCCTTCTCCAATTATCGGTTGCTGTCTCTTACAGTTATCAGTTACTGCCTCCTCCAGTTATCAGTTACTGCCTTCTCCAGTTATCAGTTACTGCCTCCTCCAGTTATCAGTTACTGCCTCCTCCAGTTATCAGTTACTGCCTCCTCCAGTTATCAGTTATTGCCTCCTCCAGTTATCGGTTGCTGTCTCTTACAGTTATCAGTTACTGCCTCCTCCAGTTATCAGTTACTGCCTCCTCCAGTTATCAGTTACTGCCTCCTCCAGTTATCAGTTGCTGTCTCCTCCAGTTATCAATTGCTGCCTCCTCCAGTTATCAGTTGCTGTCTAGTACACTTATCAGTTTCTGCCTCCTCCAGTTATCAGTTATTGCCAACTCCACTTATCAGATACTGCCTCTTCCAGTTATAAGTTACTGCTTTCTTAAGTTATCAGTTACTGTCTCCTGCAGTTATCAATTTATGCCTCCTCCAGTTATCAGTTACGGCGTTCTCCAGTTATCAGTTGCTGTCTACTCCAGTTATCAGTTGCTGTCTCCTCCAGTTATCAGTTTATGCCTGCTCCACTTATCAGTTATTGCCTCTTCCAGTTATCAGTTGCTGTCTCCTCCAGTTATCAGTTTATGCCTCCTCTAGTTGCCAGTTACTGCCCCCTCCAGTTATCAGTTACTGCCTTCTCCAGTTATAAGTTCTTTCCTTCTCAAGTTTTCAGTTGCTGCCTGCTCCACTTATCAGTTATTGCCTCCTCTAATTATCAGTTACTGCCTCATCCCGTTATCAGTTACTGCCTCCACCAGTTATCAGTTGTTGTCTCCTCCAGTTATCAGTTTATGCCTCCTCCAGTTATCAGTTACTGCCTCTTCCAGTTATCAGTTGCTGTCTCCTCCAGTTATCAGTTTATGCCTCCTCTAGTTACCAGTTACTGCCCCCTCCAGTTATCAGTTACTGCCTCCTCCAGTTATCAGTTACTGCCTCCTCCAGTTATCAGTTTATGCCTCCTCTAGTTATCAGTTACTGCCTCCTCTAGTTATCAGTTACTGTCTCCTGTAGTTATCAGTTTATGCCTCCTCCAGTTATCAGTTGCTGTCTACTCCAATTATAAGTTGATGCCTCCTCCAGTTAGCAGTTACTTCCTCCTCCAGTTTTCAGTTTCTGCCTCCTCCAGTTATAAGTTTTTTCCTTCTCAAGTTTTCAGTTGCTGCCTCCTCCAGTTATCAGTTGCTACCTCCTCCAGTTATCAGTTGCTGTCTTTTCCAGTTATCAGTTGCTGTCTCCTTCAGTTATCAGTTACTGCCTCCTCCAGTTATCAGTTACTGCCTTCTCCAATTATAAGTTGCTGCCTCCTCCAGTTATTAGCTACTGTTATCATTTAATGCCTTCTCCAGTTATTAGTTGTCTTTTAATCTACACCCTTCTCTAATGATCTCTCTGTCTCCTTTTATTTAAAAATCATTGCACACCTGTGTGGAGTAATCTCTCACTTCACCCTTGTCTTAGGTTATTTCTCACTTCACCCTTGTCTCTGATTATTTCTCACTTCATTCTTGTCTCTGGTTATCTCTCACTTCACTCTTGTCTCAGGTTATTTCTCATTTGTCCCCTGTCTCTGTTTATCTCTCACTTCTCCCCTGTCTCAGGTTATTTCTCACTTCATCCTTGTTTGTGGTTATCTCTCACTTCACCCTTGTCTATGATTATCTCTCACTTCCAACTTCAAACAGTTATCTTTAAACTCCCATTGTCTCCAGATATCTCCCAATGCCCCCCGTCTCCAGTTATCTTTTCATTTGTGTATCACCTTCATCTGTCCTTATTTATCTTGCACAGACTCCCGTCTCCGTTTATCTCATACTGTTCTCCCTGTCTCTAGATATCACTATCTCTATTATCCAGTTATCTCTCAATAACTCTCATCTAATATTATCTCCAGACCAACTGCCATAAATTATTTAATATCTCGTAATGCCCTCTACTAACTATGGTTATCTCTCACTGTACTCCAGTCACCAGTTATCTCTCACTGTACTCCAGTCACCAGTTATCTCTCACTGCACTCCAGTCATCTATTATTTTCCTCTCTCTTAAGCTATAACCCATTAGAATCCTGTCTTATGTTATCTCTCATTACCCACCCCTGACTCCAGTTATCTCTCATTACCCACCCCTGACTCCAGTTATCTCTCATTACCCACCCCTGACTCCAGTTATCTCTCTTTACCCACCCTTGACTCCAGTTATCTCTCTTTACCCACCCTTGACTCCAGTTATCTCTCTTTACCCACCCCTGACTCCAGTTATCTCTCATTACCCACCCCTGACTCCAGTTATCTCTCTTTACCCACCCTTGACTCCAGTTATCTCTCTTTACCCACCCTTGACTCCAGTTATCTCTCTTACCCACCCTTGACTCCAGTTATCTCTCTTTACCCACCCTTGACTCCAGTTATCTCTCTTTACCCTCCCCTGACTCCAGCTATCTCTCACTGTTCTCCTAGTTGAGAATTATCTCTAACTATACTTCTGTTTCTGTTTGATTTGTATAACTCCTGTGTCCAGTTGTCTTTCTTTCTATTTTCTGTAATAATAATACCTCTCAGGTCCCGTATCTCTTACTGTCTCTCATTCCTCATACACATCTAAAGTTATTATTTATTATCTCCCTGTCTACAGTTATTTTTTACTCTCCCTGTGTACAGTTATTTCTTACTCTCCCTGTCTACAGTTATTTCTTATTCTCCCTGTCTACAGTTATTTCTTACTCTCCCTGTCTACAGTTATTTCTTATTCTCCCTGTCTACAGTTATTTCTTACTCTCCCTGTCTACAGTTATTTCTTATTCTCCCTGTCTACAGTTATTTCTTACTCTCCCTGTCTACAGTTATTTCTTATTCTCCCTGTCTACAGTTATTTCTTACTCTCCCTGTCTACATTTATTTCTTACTCTCCCTGTCTACAGTTATTTCTTATTCTCCCTGTCTACAGTTATTTCTTACTCTCCCTGTCTACATTTATTTCTTACTCTCCCTGTCTACAGTTATTTCTTATTCTCCCTGTCTACAGTTATTTCTTACTCTCCCTGTCAACAGTTATTTCTTACTCTTCCTGTCTACAGTTATTTCTTACTCTCCCTGTCTACAGTTATTTCTTACTCTCCCTGTCTACAGTTATTTCTTATTCTCCCTGTCTACAGTTATTTCTTACTCTCCCTGTCTACAGTTATTTCTTACTCTCCCTGTCTACAGTTATTTCTTACTCTCCCTGTCTACAGTTATTTCTTACTCTCCCTGTCTACAGTTATTTCTTATTCTCCCTGTCTACAGTTATTTCTTACTCTCCCTGTCTACAGTTATTTCTTACTCTCCCTGTCTACAGTTATTTCTTAATCTCCCTGTCTACAGTTATTTTTTGCTCTTCCTGTCTACAGTTATTTCTTACTCTTCCTGTCCACAGTTATTTCTTACTCTCCCTGTCTACAGTTATTTCTTACTCTTCCTGTCTACAGTTATTTCTTGCTCTCCCTGTCTACAGTTATTTCTTACTCTCCCTGTCTACAGTTATTTCTTATTCTCCCTGTCTACAGTTATTTCTTACTCTCCCTGTCTACAGTTATTTCTTACTCTCCCTGTCTACAGTTATTTCTTACTCTCCCTGTCTACAGTTATTTCTTATTCTCCCTGTCTACAGTTATTTCTTACTCTCCCTGTCTACAGTTATTTCTTACTCTCCCTGTCTACAGTTATTTCTTAATCTCCCTGTCTACAGTTATTTTTTGCTCTTCCTGTCTACAGTTATTTCTTACTCTCCCTATCTAGAGTTATTTCTTACTCTCCCTGTCTACATTTATTTCTTACTCTCCCTGTCTACAGTTATTTCTTACTCTCCCTGTCTACAGTTATTTCTTACTCTCCCTGTCTACATTTATTTCTTACTCTCCCTGTCTACAGTTATTTCTTACTCTCCCTGTCTACAGTTATTTCTTACTCTCCCTGTCTACAGTTATTTCTTACTCTCCCTGCCTACAGTTATTTCTTACTCTCCCTGTCTACAGTTATTTCTTACTCTCCCTGCCTACAGTTATTTCTTACTCTCCCTGTCTACATTTATTTCTTACTCTCCCTGTCTACAGTTATTTCTTACTCTCCCTGTCTACAGTTATTTCTTACTCTCCCTGTCTACAGTTATTTCTTACTCTCCCTGTCTACAGTTATTTCTTACTCTCCCTGCCTACAGTTATTTCTTACTCTCCCTGCCTACAGTTATTTCTTACTCTCCCTGTCTACAGTTATTTCTTACTCTCCCTGTCTACAGTTATTTCTTACTCTCCCTGTCTACAGTTATTTCTTACTCTCCCTGTCTACAGTTATTTCTTACTATCCCTGTCTACAGTTATTTCTTATTCTCAATGTCTACAGTTATTTCTTACTATCCCTGTCTACAGTTATTTATTACTCTCCCTGTCTACAGTTATTTCTTACTCTCCCTGTCTACAGTTATTTCTTACTCTCCCTGTCTACAGTTATTTCTTACTCTCCCTGTCTACAGTTATTTCTTACTCTCCCTGTCTACAGTTATTTCTTACTCTCCTTGTCTACAGTTATTTCTTACTCTCCCTGTCTACAGTTATTTCTTACTCTCCCTGTCTACAGTTATTTCTTACTCTCCCTGTCTACAGTTATTTCTTACTCTCCCTGCCTACAGTTATTTCTTACTCTCCCTGCCTACAGTTATTTCTTACTCTCCCTGTCTACAGTTATTTCTTACTCTCCCTGTCTACAGTTATTTCTTACTCTCCCTGTCTACAGTTATTTCTTACTCTCCCTGTCTACAGTTATTTCTTACTCTCCCTGTCTACAGTTATTTCTTACTCTCCCTGTCTACAGTTATTTCTTACTCTCCCTGTCTACAGTTATTTCTTACTATACCTTACTGTCTACAGTTATTTCTTACTCTCCCTGTCTACAGTTATTTCTTATTTCTTACTCTCCCTGTCTACAGTTATTTCTTACTCTCCCTGTCTACAGTTATTTCTTACTCTCCCTGTCTACAGTTATTTCTTACTCTCCCTGTCTACAGTTATTTCTTACTCTCCCTGTCTACAGTTATTTCTTACTCTCCCTGTCTACAGTTATTTCTTACTCTCCCTGTCTACAGTTATTTCTTACTCTCCCTGTCTACAGTTATTTCTTACTCTCCCAATGTTTATATTTATCTTTCTTACTCTCCCTGTATACAGTTATTTCTTACTCTCCCTGTCTACAGTTATTTCTTACTCTCCCTGTCTACAGTTATTTCTTACTCTCCCTGTCTACAGTTATTTCTTACTCTCCCTGTCTACAGTTATTTCTTACTCTCCCTGTCTACAGTTATTTCTTACTCTCCCTGTCTACAGTTATTTCTTACTCTCCCAATGTTTATATTTATCTTTCACTGCTCTCAGTCAACAGTTATATAACAGTGCTACCAGGCTTCATTTCTCTCTCAATATCTCCCATGTCACTAGTTATTATTCACTGCACCTTGTCTCCAGATCTCTATCTCTTCCTTATGTTACCAGTTATCTTTACTACCCTCGTCACCAGTTACCTCACACTTTTCCCTGTCACCAGTGTTCTCTCACTGCCCCTCCTATTTTTAGTTACTCGTCACTGCCACCTGTCACCAGTTATCTTTCACTACCACCTGTCTTTAGTCATCTTTCACTGCCACATGTCTCCAGTTGCTTTTCACTGCCACCTGTCTGTAGTTATCTTTCACTGCCACCTATCTATAGTTATTTTTCACTGCCACTTGTCTACAGTTATATTTCACTTACACCTGTTTATAGTTATCTTTCACTGCTACTTGTCTCTAGTTATCTTTCGCTGCCACCTGTCTCTAGCTATCTTTCACTGCCACTTGTCTATAGTTATATTTCCCTGCCACCTGTCTATAGGTATCTTTCACTGCCACCTGCCTCTAGTTGTCTTTTGCTGCCACCTGTCTCTAGCTATCTTTCACTACCACCTGTCACCAGTTGTCTTTCAGTGGCACCGGTCTATAGTTATCTTTCCCTGGCACTGGTCTCCAGTTATCTCTTGTTATTCCCTCCATCTCCAGTAATTTTGTCTCCGTCGTCCCTTCTCCCCGTCTCTAGTTTACCTATGTTAGGCTAGATTAAGTTAGGTTATGTTAGGTAAGGTTAGGTTAGGTTAGGTTAGGTTTGGTTAGGTTAGGTCAGGTTAGGTTAGCTTAGGTTTGGTTAGATTAGGTTAGGTTAGGTTAGGTTAGGTTAGGTTAAGTTAGGTTACGTTAGGTTAAGTTAGGTTTGGTTAGATTAGGTTAGGTTAGGTTAGGTTAGGTTAGGTTAAGTTAGGTTAGGTTAGGTTTGGTTTGGTTAGGTTAGGTTAAGCTAGGTTGGGTTTGGTTACGTTACGTTACGTTACGTTAGGTTACGTTAGGTTAGGTTAGGTTAGCTTTAGTTAGGTTAGGTTAGGTTAGGAGAGGCTAGGTTAGGTTAGGTTAGGTTAGGTTTGGTTAGGTTAGGGTAGGTTAGGTTAGGTTTAGTTAGGTTAGGTTATGCTAGGTTAGGTTAGGTAGGTTAGGTTAGGTTAGGTTAGGTTTGGCTAGGTTAGGTTAGGTTCGGTTAGGTTTGGTTAGGTTAGGTTAGGTTTGGTTAGGTTAGGTTAGGTTAAGCTAGGTTATGTTAGGTTAGGTTAGGTTTAGTTACGTTAGGTTAGGTGAGGTTAGTCTAGGTTAGGTAAGGTAAAGTTATGTTAGGTTAGGTTAGGTTAGGTTAGGTTAGATTAGGTTAGGTTAGGTTAGATTAGGTAGGGTTAGGTAAGGTCTGTCGGATTAGGTTAGGTTAGATTAGTGTTGTTAAGTTAGGTTAGGTTAGGTAAGGTCTATCGAGTTGTTTTGTCTCTCCGCTCTTTGATCCTACCATAACTTCTAACAAACCATAACACGGGCGGGGGTAGAACCTGCGATCAGAGAGCCTCAAAACTCCAGACCGGCTCAGTGATCGCGGGTTCTATCCCCGCCCCTGGTATGGTTTGTTTACAATCGTGTCATTACGATTTCGTGAGTCATGATAACTTCTGTCTCACCGTTCCCTTTGGCTACATTTCTCTCTCGCTTCTCCCGATAGTCCAGTTTTCTCTCTGGTTTAGTGGAGAAAGAAGTATGTGAATAAAGAATTTGTAGCTCAGTGAAAGGGCGTTTAGCTTACAAATTAAGTCACCAGGATTCGATTCAGAATAATGTAGCAGACAAGACAAGAGCTCTCTTAGCATCTCTACTGGAGCAGGAGAATCTTGTTATAGTCACTCATAATCATTATCAAGGTGTATAGTATAGTTTTGATAATTAAAAAAGAAATTTTTGCTTCGTTTTGCATCTCCTGAATGAGATAAATGAGTATTTTCTTTACAACAGCTGTAATAATTTTTAACCTGTGTTAAGACATCTCGTATTGGCTGTTTCCCGGATTTAGCGAGACGTTCGGACAAGTTCCATTTTCCTTGCTGCCATTGTACACTTATTAGCAAACAGGTTCTTGGGATAGACGTGGCTGGTGGCATCTTGAGTTGATACAGAATCACGAGCAAGTCACTTTGCATAACTTCAATATTCCCCATGTCAATCAATACCTGAGTGTCGGGTCTTATATGGTAGGTATCATCCTGGGCAGGGGAAGTGACATTAGGACCATTTCATCTATCTTGAATTCGTCTACTAACAAAAGCTCTCTGAGGAGAATGGGTCTCCAAAAACAGTCAATTAAGTTTCACCCTAAACTGCGAGAATGTATACCTGTATCACTTATGGTGACACAGAACAAAGGTTATAGGTGGTTCCCATCTACGCTGGAGCTCAATAATGTTGATGAATGGTTCAGAGAACCGACAAGTTGATAAATTAGACACATGTGCAACACTTGGGTATCTTTAATGAGGAAACGTTTCGCCACACAGTGGCTTCATCAGTCTATACAAATGAGAATGGTGAAGAACAGGGGGAGTTTGAGTTAATCAGTCCTTCAGCCTTGAGTCCGTATAATTCTTTTCAAGATTGATGGACTGATCGTATCGAACTCAAGGCTGAGGGACTGATTACCTCAAACTCCTCCTGTTCTTCAACATTCTCCTTTGTGAACATTAAAATGGTATAAAATACCGACAGGTTGTTAGGTAAGACACATATGCAACAGTTAGGTATCATTATTTCGAAACGTTTCGCCTACACAGTAGGCTTCTTCAGTCGAGTACAGAAAAGTTGATAGAAGCAGAAGATACTTGAAGACGATGTAATCAGTCCATCACCCTTAAAGTTTTGAGGTGGTCAGTCCCTCAGTCTGGAGAAGAGCATTGTTCCATAGTATGAATATGATATTGTTTCATACTATGGAACAATGCTCTTCTCCAGACTGAGGGACTGACCACCTCAAAACTTCAAGGGTGATGGACTGATTACATCGTCTTCAAGTCTCTTCTGCTTCTATCAACTTTTCTGTACTCGACTGAAGAAGCCTACTGTGTAGGCGAAACGTTTCGAAATAAAGATACCTAACTGTTGCATATGTGTCTTACCTAACATTCTCCTTTGTATTAACTGATGAAGCCACTGTGTGGCGAAACGTTCCCTCATTAAAGATACCCAAGTGTTGCACGTGTGTCTAATTTAACCAGGTCAATAATGTGAAAGATTCCATAGAATTTCAGCCATTGACGCAAAAGCGGAACGACGTCTAGGACAGCTTGCAAGGAACCTTTGTAACTCGTGCAATAGCACAATAAAAGTTAGGAGAGTTTCCATGGTATTCCTGTCACGTATAGAAGAGTACGATCAAGTTTACGAGTGACCAAGGAATCTGTTCCTCTTGCTCTGGAGTACTGGAAAGTTTACAAGAGTTTCCATGGACTCGGCGTCTCTTACGCAGGAGTGGGATAACGTTTAAGAGTTTCCATGAAATACAGTTTAGTGGTGGAGGCTCGACCCTCCGTCCGCTAATATGACGGATTAGAAGACACTCTTCATGACAAGTCATTTGAAAGATTCCTCCCTTACTAATAGATAATATCAGTAATTATTTTATTAGCATTATTATTATTATTATTATTATTATTATTATTATTATTATTATTATTATTATTATTATTATTATTATTATTACGTATGGTTATTTGGCTGTTGTTGTTGTCGCTGTTTCTGGTGTTGTTGTTATTGTTAATAGCGTTGTTGTTGTTGATGTTGTTGTTGGCTGTGCTGCTGCTGTTGTTTTTCGTGTATTGTTGTTGCTATTGTTGTTGCTGTTGTCTTTGTTGTATTTTTGTTGTCGTTAGTGGTGGTGGTGGAATACTTATTTTTGTTGTTTTAGTTGTCGTTATCGTTGTTATTTAAGTTCTAGTTGATGTTGTCGTTGTTATTGGTGGTGTTGTTGTTGTTGTTGCTTTGTTGTTACTGCTGTTTGATGGTGGTTGTTTGCTGGTTGATGGTGGTTGTTTGCTGTTTGATGGTGGTTGTTTGCTGTTTGATGGTGGTTGTTTGCTGTTTGATGGTGGTTGTTTGCTGTTTGATGGTGGTTGTTTGCTGTTTGATGGTGGTTGTTTGCTGTTTGATGGTGGTTGTTTGCTGTTTGATGGTGGTTGTTTGCTGTTTGATGGTGGTTGTTTGCTGGTTGTGATGAATGGTTTTGAAAACCGACAAGTTGAAGAATTGAGACACTTATGCAACACATGGGAATCTTTATTGAAGAAACGTTTCGCCACACAGTGGCTTCATCAGTCCAATACAAAGTAGAAATGGGTAAGGAGAGTAGAAGTATGAGGTAATCAGTCCCTCAACCTGGATTCGATGTGTTCAGTCCATCACTCTTGTAGTAAGTGCAGCATAGGGCCAGAGAGGTGGCTTATATACTGCGGTGAGATGAGTTGAAGCAGGAGGAGGCGGGATCTTAGTGGGACCTGCCACTAATGTAAGTAGGTCATCGTCCAAAGGTTTGGGCAAACGTTGAAGTCTTTGTACCAAGATTCCATGCTGTTTGCTGGTTGATGGTGGTTGTTTGCTGGTTGAAGGTCTTGTTTTTGCTGTTGTTGTCAGTGGTGGTGGTGTTATTATTGCTAGTATCGTTGTTTTTGTTGTTGTTGTTATAGTTGTTGTTGATGTTTATGATGCCGTAGTTGGTATTGTTGTTGATGTTTATGATGTCTTAGTTCTTGTTGTTGTTGATGTTTATGATGCCGTAGTTGTTGTTGATGTTTATGATGTCGTAGTTGTTGTTGATGTTTATGATGCCGTAGTTGTTGTTGATGTTTATGATGCCGTAGTTGTTGTTGATGTTTATGATGCCGTAGTTGTTGTTGATGTTTATGATGCCGTAGTTGTTGTTGATGTTTATGATGTCGTAGTCGTTGTTGTTGTTGCAGCATTGCTGGGAACTGCTGGTATATAGCTGGTGTATTGCATGGGAAGGTTATCAGTTACCTAACCATAGCTTTGATTAACTATTAGTTGCTTGAGCCAGGTATATATCAGTAGGTTGTTAACGATTGCTTAACTGCAGGTAAAGAGTACAGGAAAGCCAGCAGTCGCTTAACTGCGGGAATATAGCATTGGTAAGTCGGAGGTTGCTTAACTACCGATATCCGGTACTGGCGAGCCAGCGGTTGCTTGGTTAGGTGTATACAGCACTGCTAACCCATCGATTCTTTATTCACTGAGCAGCTTACTCTCCCACAAAGATGCGAGTCAGGAGATATTATTCGGACGAGCAAAACCCCACAACAACCATTTTTCCCTTCAGCATATGTGGTGAGTCTTGGGAGATTGATTTAGTATTGGTGATCTTTCCTAACACTCACAACTTGCGAAAGAGACGTCCTCAACAAAAGCCCGTTGATGGATCTTTGATGGTTATAGATTGTTTCGGGCGTAACTATTTTTGCAGTGGCTGGGATAGCCAATGTGTTGGTGTCAGCTTATTTTATTGTTTGTGTTGGTGTATCTGGTCTGGGAAATTCACGTATTAACTGTGTCTATTCTTGCTGCTTTGTCACTTCTATAGTTTTTACTTAAATTACTGAATAGCCAAGTTTAATAAAATTCTTTACTCGTTTTGTTTTCCAAAGGTGACTTAAAGTCATCTCAATTTACTCGTTCGTGGAAGGATGTCAACAGTACTAAAGCGGTCACACCTTGAGATAAGTTCAACTATTCTTCACCAATTATTTTCTTCCTCCTTATATGGAGCTTAGCTCCTGGTGTGCACTCTCTCCTCTCTGTGTGCAGAGTCACTAAGCCAGCAATCCACTACTAACACTAGTTATTAGGTACCTCCACCCTGAGGGGATGTTCACGTGCATGTGTGAGTGTAAAGACTGGCAGACTCAGAACACAGTTAAAAAGGCACAGATAGCATCATTGGTTTACCAAGCGAACATTCTCTACAACACAAAAAATTACCGACATAAAGAAAAGAACATATTTAACACTCTAGCTACTTTCCTAACAATTTAACATAACTTTCAATTTTTTGCGGGTTGCATAAATTCTAGTAATGATTCACTGTGTTTAACATCACTGTATCACTGGTTGCAGTTCCTCGCCACATTAAATCACCAGTTATCACTCTATTACTGTAAGTGATTCCACACTAAATAACATCATTGGTAATCGTAGAATTGCTCGCTGTATTTAAAAATTCCCCACATCACTCTATCAGTGCCTGTTGTTATTCACTGCTTCACTAGCTGCATTTTGCCCATAATGCATCGTTGATTATTAGCGTATCACTGGCTGTAGTTCCTCATAACAGTGCATTACTGTATCATCGTTTCACGCTTCAGGACGACACTGTATCAATGGTTCACATTTGATCACTACATTCTATTATTTTTCACAGTTCCTCATGATACTATAGTGCTAACATTATTACTAGTACAGTATTTATGTTCTTGCAATGTTTATAAGCAGGCTCCCTGACCTAGCCTTTAAACGTGTAAACCAGGCACCTAGGCCGTAGCCTACGCCCTCAGACTCGACCAGGCACAGCAAGTGGGTAGTCAAGATAGGCTGAGCTCCTCTACAAATATCATTATAATGCCTCTATAACAGTCTACAGTTGTTTACTTGCTTCTGTGGCTATTCTAAAGAACTCCAATAACAATATTACTGGTTGACATACCCCATTCCCCTACATCACTCGTACATACTTCCTCATGACGCTATATAACTAGTTTACAGTTCCTCATGACACTGTATCACTGGTACATACTTCCTCATGACGCTATATAACTAGTTCACAGTTCCTTATGACACTGTATAATTGGTACCAAGACAACAGTGCATTAGTGTTCGCAATAAAGCTAACAGAATTCTTGGCTTCATATCTAGAAGTATAAATAATAGAAGTCCTCAGGTTGTTCTTCAACTCTATATATCCTTGGTTAGGCCTCATTTAGACTATGCTGCTCAGTTCTGGTCACCGTATTACAGAATGGATATAAATGCTCTGGAAAACGTACAAAGGAGGATGACAAAGATGATCCCATGTATCAGAAATCTTCCCTATGAGGATAGACTGAGGGCCCTGAATCTGCACTCTCTCGAAAGGCGTAGAATTAGGGGAAGGGGGGGGGTATGATCGTGGTGTATAAACGGAAAACAGGAATAAATAAAGGGGATATAAATAGCGTGCTGAAAATTTCCAGCCAAGGCAGGACTCGCAGCAATGGTTTCAAGTTGGAAAAATTCAGATTCAAGAACGATATAGGAAAGCACTGGTTTGGTAATAGAGTTGTGGATGAGTGGAACAAACTCCCGAGTACAGTTATTGAGGCTGAAACGTTGTGTAGATTTAAAAATAGGTTAGATAATTACATGAGTGGGTATGGGTGGGTGTGAGTTGGACCTGACTAACTTGTGCTGCTGGGTCTGGTGCCGTGCTCGTTCCTTGAGTGGAGGTGACCAGACTGGGTGGGTCATTGGGCTTATCCGGGGGGGGGGGTCATTGGGCCTAATCCTGGGTGGGTGGGTCATTGGGCTTATCCGGGGGGGGTGTCATTGGGCTAATCCGGGGAGGGGAACATGGACCTGCTCCGCATGGGCCAGTAGGCCTGTTGCAATGTTCCTTCTTTCTTATGTTCTTAAGTTCTTATGTTCCTCAAGATGCCATATAACTAGTTCACAGTTCCTCATGACACTGTATCACTGGTTCACAGTTGCTCATGACACTGTCGCTGGTTCAAAAGTCCATCATGATACTATCATTGGTTCACAGTTCCTCACTGTGCTGTATAACTGGTTCACAGTTCCTCACTGTACTGTTTAACTAGTTCACAGTTCCTCACTGTGCTGTGTAACTGGTTCACACTTCCTCACTGCACTGTATAACTGGTTCACAGTTCTTTACTGCACTGTTTAACAGGGTCACTGTTCCTTACTACGCTGCATCACTGGCTCTCAGTAGCTCATGACACCATAGCACTGATTTCATAGTTTTTTTTAAGGAACTGCATCACTGTTTCACAGATTTTAACGGCACTGTATCTTCGGCACCGTATTCTTAGTAATAATTTATAGGTCGCTGCTCATGGTGTTCAGCTGCTGTTAATGATCTTAGGATGGAAGATGCTGTGTGATGCTGGAAGATTCTGTGTGATGCTCAAAGATGCTGTATGATGCTAGAAGATGCTGTGTGATGCTGGAAGACGCTGTGTGATGCTGGAAGATGCTGTGTGATGCTGGAAGATGCTGTGTGATGCTGGAAGATGCTGTGTGATGGAGGAAGATGTTGTACGATCCTGGAAGAAGTGTGATGCTGGAAGATGCCGTGTGATCCTGGAAGATGCTGTGTGATTCTGGAAGACGTTGTATGATGCTGGAAGATGCTGTATGATGCTGGAAGATGCTGCATAATGCTGGAAGATGCTGTGTAATGCTGGAATATGCTGTATGATGCTGGAAGATGCTGCATGATGCTGGAAGATGCTGTGTAATGCTGGAATATGCTGTATGGTGCTGGAAGATGCTGTGTGACGCTGGAAGATGCTGCATGATGCTGGAAGATACTGTATGATGCTGGAATATGCTGTATGATGCTGGAAGATGCTGTATGATGCTGGAAGATTCTGTATGATACTAATATGTTGTACGATGTTGGAAGATGCTGCATGATGCTGAAAGATGCTGTATGATGCTGAAAGATGTTGTATGATCCTGGAAGATGTGTGATGCTGGAATATGCCGTGTGATGCTGGAAGATGCTGTATGATTCTGGGAGATGCTGTATGATGCTGGAAGATGCTGTGTGATGCTGGAAGATGTTGTATGATGCTTGAAGATGCTGTATGATGCTGGAAGATACTGTATGATGCTGGAAGATACTGTATGATGCTGGAAGATACTGTATGATGCTGAAAGATGTTGTATGATGCTGGAAGATTCTGTATGATCCTGGAAGATGTGTGATGCTGGAAGATGCTGTATGATGCTGGAAAATGCTGTATGATGTTGGAAGATGCTGTATGATGCTGGAAAATACCGTATGATGCTGGAAGATGCTGTGCAATGCTGGAAGATACTGTATGATGCTGGAAGATTCTGTATGATGCTGGAAGATACTGTATGATGCTGAAAGATGTTGTATGATGCTGGAAGATTCTGTATGATCCTGGAAGATGTGTGATGCTGGAAGATGCTGTATGATGCTGGAAAATGCTGTATGATGTTGTAAGATGCTGTATGATGCTGGAAAATACCGTATGATGCTGGAAGATGCTGTGCAATGCTGGAAGATACTGTATGATGCTGGAAGATTCTGTATGATGCTGGAAGATACTGTATGATGCTGAAAGATGTTGTATGATGCTGGAAGATTCTGTATGATCCTGGAAGATGTGTGATGCTGGAAGATGCTGTATGATGCTGGAAAATGCTGTATGATGTTGGAAGATGCTGTATGATGCTGGAAAATACCGTATGATGCTGGAAGATGCTGTGCAATGCTGGAAGATACTGTATGATGCTGGAAGATGTATGATTCTGGAAGATGTTGTATGATGCTGGAAGATGCTGTGTGATGTTGGAAGAAGTTGTATGATGCTTGAAGATGCTGTATGATGCTGGAAGATGCCGTATGATGCTGGAAGATGCTGTATGATGCTGGGAGATGCTGTATGATGCTGGAAGACTCCGTGTGATGCTGGAAGATGCTGTATGATGCTGGAAGATACTGTATGATTCTGGAAGATGCTCTATGATGCTGGAAGATGCTGTATGTTACTGGAAGATTCTGTATGATACTGGAATATGTTGTATGATGTTGGAAGATGCTGCATGATGCTGGAAGATGCTGTATGATGCTGAAAAATGCTGTATGACGCTGGAAGATGTTGTATGATACTGGAAGATATGTGATGCTGGAAGATGCTGTATGATGCTGAAAAATGCTGTATGACGCTGGAAGATATTGTATGATACTGGAAGATATGTGATGCTGGAAGATGCTGTATGATGCTGGCAGCTATTCCTGTTGTTTGGCAACTCGCTGGCCCATATAGATGTCTTTCCCTGATGTAATATTAAATACTAATAAATTTTCCCCTCCCTTGAATGTCTGCATATCAAGCTAAGGAAAAACCCAGCCTAATTTTTGTTTTATTCCCTGAACTAATTAAGTGGCACTACGAAAGTAATGCAAGAAAAAGTTTTGTGCATATTTTGGGAAGTTTTAGGTCTAGTTAGACGTGTTTTACTGAAAGGGAAGACACGGTGGTAGTGCCAACCATCAGCCCCTTACCAGACTTCAAGATCTGAAGTAGGTACACTGGATATAAAAATGGCAAAACTAAGTCGTCCAAAAAGATCGGCTACTTAGTTTTGCATATCCATTAGAAAAAGAGATGTGCTTGTGGAAAGAAGAAAAATGAAGAATTAGATTATGCAAAGATAATTGTACTTGAACTCAATGTACCTCGCGATGTAGGAGTGTTATTGAATACAAAGAAAAATGGATGGGGACTTGTACAGTGTCCTTGACATAAATATATATATATATATATATATATATATATATATATATATATATATATATATATATATATATATATAGAGATATATATATATATATATATATATATATATATAGGATGGGGTCCACCTCTGGTGTAAATTGTGGGACCCATAGCTTCGGAGAAGTGGATAAAAAGGCTTCAAGGAAGAATATTTGGATTTCTTCCTGAAGCCGTTTGAATATTCCACTTCCCCTACCACCCCATCTTTTAAACTATTTTTTTTTTACCAATAGGAATATTTTATTACATAATATGGTACAGAAGATTTAAGAGATACATTGTTGATATAAAGGTGGCATATACGGTACATGTTGTTACGTGTGTATCACCGATTATAAGGCGAAAATCTCATCCAGCTCCTCAGAGCTGGGGTGAGTGCCCAAAATGCAGCAGGCATTACCCCTTCGAACAGCCGCACTGAGCCGCTGGAACAGAAAACTAGCTGCCCTGGGATCCCTAGTTACCCTGATGAGTCTTTTTCCCAGCTCCTTAAGGAAATTAGATGCACTCTTTCCCCATGAGCCAAGGGTCTCTGAGCCTATGGGAACAAACATATAATGATGGGCAAGTTCTCCATATTTTCTAGACTTTTGGGACTCCCTAAAGCTGGCAGCTGCCCCTCCTTCCTCCCTGGTGTATTGGAGATAGGTATCAGCCAAGGTAGATGCACATGTATAGTCCCACACCACCTGCTTCCCATCTGTCCAGGCTTGAAGGTTGATACCATCTGGACGCTTCTGGCTGCCATCAGATCTGCATAGTTGGGGTGGCTCCCTTACTGCTGGGCATCCAGCTGTTGTGAGGCTCCTCTTGATAATGTTATTAACCTCCTCATGTCTTGCAATCTTTCCCTCGGATTTACGGCACACAAGACCATGGTACCCGAATCGGTCTGCTGCTTCAATGCCACAAATACACCTGTGTTCGGCGAGAATAGGGGCGGCAAGTCGAAGGGCAACACCGATGCGGATGGTCTGTGGGTCGAGGCGTGTGCCAAGGCTGGAGTTGGGAACAGCCAACAGAAAGTCCCCAGCATGAGGGGCTCTCACTGCCAGCAGGCGGGCTCTATCCTTCCCTGACACACTCTGAAGCATCGTTGAGGCTATATTTTCCACTATTGGACCATCCCAGTGCGATTGTTTGTAGTTGTTGGGGGGAGCAGGTCTGGTTTCAGAGCCCGTTAGATTATCCCAGATCATTGCTCCGTCAATGAATTTTTGGTCCTGGGCTCCAATCTTGTCCCTAAGATGTTCAGGGAGAATCGCTGCTACAAGCTCTCTGGATGCAATACACGAGGACAAAAAAGCAGGTAACGCAATCTGTGATGACTTGCGGACACCAATGCCTCCTAGTCTGACTGGAAGTGTAGCTTGGTTCCACTGCCCGTCTTCTAGAGTAAGGTTAAGTACTTTCGTAAAAATCTGCCTCAGAATACTGTCATATTCGTGCAGTATAGGGTTATCATATGAAGGTGCACATCTTAGGAAATATGTCAACCTAGGCAGACTCAAGCACTTTGTGAGAAGGTACAAGACATCGTGGGTGTCCAGATTGCCTATTCGTTGTTCCATTCTCCTTATCTCTTCCAATTTCTTCCTGAGAATTGTGTCAATGGCATTGCTTCCCAGAGGTGCTCCTAGCAAGACACTATTTGTGGGGGCAATGACTGCTGCTCCTGGTAGTTTTGATCTCACTCCATTTATCACTTGTTGACTGACTGAGATGATTTCACATTTGGATGGATTCAGGATGAGACCCATTTCCTGTCCCCGTGTCATTACATGTGTAAGGTCATGTAGGAGGGACTCCTTTGTACCTGCTAGTGTGCCATCATCTAGGAACAAGATGTTTAGCTCGCTGGTCAGTCTGACTGTGATTTCCCTAACTGCATTACAGAAGAGAAATGGTGCAAGAGGATCTCCTTGTTGGACACCCTCCGATGATGTGATTTCATGCTCTCCAAAGAAGAAGCATTGATTCCTTGCTATACCCAGCTGAAACAAAAGGGAAGAGACCAGGGAAATGTTCTTGTACTGCTGCTAATACCACGTCTCTTTTCAGGAGATTGAACGCATTCTTGAAATCTAATTTTACCACTGCATTGTCCTCAGGCAGGTTGTTGATATATGCCCTTGTTGCATGAACCGCTGCTTCACTTCCTTGAGAGACCCCAAAGCCAAGCTGGTTTGGTTGAAGCATCATGGCTGCCTGTGCACGAATACTTCGGACAGCAGCTTTGGATACGAGGCGGCGTAACGTGTTGCCTACTGCAATTGGCCGAATTCCTCCATCCTTCTTTTTAAGTGCACAAAGTGTTGCACCAAAAAAGAAAGGTCTAATTTCATCAGGAATCAGACCAGCCAAGGAATTGTTGACGAACCTTGTGATCTCTGAAAGCAGTGTCTCTGCAATTTCCCCAATAACTGGATTAACCATTTCCTTTAAATGCTGTGGCCTTATTCCAGTGTAACCCCCAGCAGAGCCAGATGGGAACGACATTATTGCTTTGTAAATGTCTGAGTCTTCCACAATCAATGGTTCCATAGTGGGGACAGAGGTGTTGGAACTGTTGGTGCCACTGGTTTCCCTGGCAGGGTGCTTTCCTCTAAGTGCTTCAGCCGTGTCAGCATCCCTGGGAGCAACTGTATCTTCACTGGTAATAATTCTGATTGCCCCCACTGTGTTGCCCTCTTCAATTTTCTTGCTCACCTGGACTCTGACTTTTTCACTGTCAGTAGAGTGAGTGGGGGTTCTGCCTCTCCCTTTTTTGTGTTGACGGGGAAGGCGAATGAGGTTATCAACTCTAGGAAAATCTCTTAAGGATTTAATTATCATTGAGGCCAGCCTCTTTCCCCTTCTTTCCGGCACAGCTAAGCAGACATTGCCGAAAAGTAGCAAGTTGTGCCATGCCTTGATGGTTGGTGGAGCATTTAAGATAGTGGAACCATCGTTTATATATATATATATATATATAACATAATATGAATCAGGAATTAGTTTCCTGTTGTGGCTGGCAGGAATAAACCAACACAAAAATAATATCACTGCTTTCATATTAATATAAAATTTTAATGACTACTGAAATTATTATACTCGGTAAAAATATAAAATAATAACAAAATATAATACGTTGAAATCTGTAAGTAATTACAAAATATGCACCAGAATGCGTTGACAATTTTAATCAGAATCTACTTATATAATACAGAACATAACGTATAATTATTATTATTATAATCAAAAAGAAGCGCTAAGCCACAAGGACTATACAGCACATAACGTATAAGACACTTAAGTCTTAGTCACTAAATTGTCAATATTGTATTATTAATATTTGTTAGAAGTGGCAACCTCTTTAAATAATGGTTGGAAGAAATATTGATTTTTGTTGCAGTGGTGAACATACCTGTACCTCTTGTCTATCATATTTCAAAAATTATTTGCTGCTGGAAACTAGTGTAGAAGTCGGCGAACTTTTCTGGGTTTGACCCCAAAGCAAATTTATGTTCAGCGAAATTACCCACTAGACTTGAAAGTCCATAGCATTTGAAAAACACAAAGAGCATTCAAATTCGAAATAGTTTATTGTATGCATTTGTATGGAGAATACATTCATACAAGCTGAAAAGTATGTATTATACACGATAAAGCAACTTTGAAAATAAAACACAAAATTAACAAAATAGTAACAGACAAATTGAACTCAAGAATCTCATTAAAAACATTTTGACTTCAGATTTTGGGGCAAAAGATGTTTCATCTTTGATAGAACATCAAAATTAGGACTTTTTGATGTCAGAGCAATTTGGACACTGTCTTCGGCGTTCAGCCAATTTCTGTTCTTTGTTTTTAAGTTAATGAGAGTGGAAAATCGTTGATCGCGAAGATAGATAGTTGCAAACGGCAACATTATTTTTATCGCTTTCTCATGTGCAATTTTGAAAGTCCCAGCAGCTCTTGACATCTAAAAAGAAGGACAGATCTGCGTTGTTTTGAAATTCAGTATTTGCTTCATTGTTGGAGCGAAGTTCAGGAAGTTCCTCTGCCAATCCTTCACGCTCTTCTGACACATCAGTAATTTCACACTTGAAGGGATTCACCACGCAACTCACAGTATGTGAATCAAGATCTGGAAAGTAATCATTGAACCACTTTCTGAGTTTGGTAAGATGACCTATAATTGGAACCTTCATGTCGCCAAAACAAAGATTTTTACAATTTTCGGAAGATACAACTTTGGAGAGGCAGCTACTGTTTTTTGTCTTATTTCCTGGCTCCAATACAAAAGCTTTGATCCAAACGTTGAAATCTTTTCTCTGGTCGTAATAACACTGATGTTATAATTTACGACCACGGGCTTAAAACCCGCTATTAGAGAGTCATAAAACTCCAAACCGACGCATTACGATTTCGCGAGTGAAGTAACATTGATGGTGTTCGCTTGTAATTTTTTTTCCAGTGCATTCGTAAACCCAAAAATGTCAGCTAAATATGAGAGATATGCAACCCAAGAAGTATTTGTTAACCTATCTGATAAGACATGTTTTTGATCAACCAGAAAAATTTTGAGTTCAGTTTTGAGACCCCATCTCGATTCCGAACATTTCTACGTAAAATCCACCTTACTTCTTTGTGATAAAGTAGGTCTGAATATTCAGCCTCTCCACCTTCACATAATTCACGAAATAGCCGTGTGTTTATCGTTTGACAACAATGACAATCTTGACAACATTAGGCATGAGGGCTTCCAGTGCATATTCTAGATCCTTCACAACCAATGCTTGGCGATAGATCTTGCGGTGGGTAACTTTAATTTTTGGATTCTCCTCTCTGGCCAAAGCAGAAAAGCCACTGACATGACCTAACATGACTGTAGCTCCATCAACAAACACAATAATGCGGTCTTCCCACTTTAAATTAGCACTTATTTTGAAGTATTCATTAACCTTGCTGAGGACGTCAATGTCACTAGCTTGATTCTCGAGAGAACAGTAAGATTTTCTCTTCAGTTGCATGGGAACCTTTTTAGTAAATATACACTATCAACAGCGTATTGCTACTGATATCTGTTGTCTTGTCAAGCTGAATAGCAAAATGTTTATTGTCTTTTATTTAAGAAATCATTTGCTTCCTCACATTTTCTGCTGTGATTGGAAAATTTCTCTTTCACAACTTTTGCAGACAAGGGCACTGAATTCAATCTTATGGCTTCTTTCTGACCACTCCTGATCTCTGCCATTTTCACAACTGCAGGTTTAACCAACTCCTGACCAACAGAATGTGGTTTCTTGTTTCGGGCAATTAACCAGGTCACTTCAAAGGTGGTCCTTGATGCTGAACATTGATAGAATGTACCTCTCAAGTTTCTGCTCAATCGTTGCTTTTTGACATCTTTTCAAATTCACAAATTATTCCCGCTGTTTGGAAGACAAATATGAGTGCAAATTAGTTTACTCCTTTCCAAAGACTCTTCAGTCAGTACTTTCATACAGACAACGCACTGTGATTACATTTTTCCTTTGCCTCCTGTTTCTGTGAAGCCGTAATTGAGGAACTCTTCCCATTATGTCCTTTTCCCATTCGATACAGTCTGAAGGGTAAAAATGAAAATGATTGAAATCAGATGGATAAATGGTCCAAGTCGGACCGAAACGTCGTCGTAAGCTCCTCTCTTCTATGTGCGGGTTATTTGTGTATCGTTCCAGTCACGGTATTGTGCCTTTTTGTTATTTATAGATGGATAGCATGATTTTAGCATATTATATAACTTTAACACTGTCGCTCACAAAGACCAGGATACAAAAACGAAATCACGAAAAATAGAATAGAATATAAAAATATTAGACAATATCTATAAATTGAATCATAAATTCTACTGAAAAAAAAAATGTAAATAAACATTACATTGTCACTGCTAATTATTAACACAAATCACAAAACACTACTTTACCTAGGCCGTCAAAAGTCGTTGTGAAGGTGCAAGTGCCCTTCAAACCCTCAAAGAGCTTTTGAAGGCGTCCCTTCCTTTTTATTAAAACAAAACATTGGAAGATAAACGACTTTTTATCGAATATAAACAAATATCTTAAAATTTAAAACAAACATGAAATCGTCGTAACTGTAGCAAATAATGGAAGAATTAAATAAATAAATCAAATGAACAAGCCTAATATGTAGAGAAAGAGGTTCTTCTGAGACTCCCAATGTTATGGCGAGGCGCACAGGAATAACTGAAGTGTAACCGGACGCTGGAGGTAGAGTAAGGAAGTCACAGGTGGTTGTGACTATTGTGATGTCCAGCTCCAGATGGTTATAATGCTGATAAAGGTGCGCAGCTAGCAGCGTAGGTAACCGAGTTAGCTGCCGGCAGTAGTAGGCAACTGGAGATTGGCAACAGAGTTATAAAGAACAAGGTAAGTTCCTCAATACGTTGCCGAGATAACTCTCTCCTGGTAGTATAGAAAAAAACAGAGTTCTCAAGCAATTCTTTTGACCTGCACAGAGGTAGTGCTACAGCAGAGTTCTTGTGATGAAGGAACAGTAGATTTTCCAAGATGAGGAGGCCTTTGACATGATCATAGTCCTACACAGCATAGTTCTCAAATGTAGTAGACAGGTGAACACAAATCAAAAGTGATGGAATAACAGTTCCAGAGATGAGGCCAAATTCTTCAGTTTCTGATCTATTATCAGGTCGCGCTGCTCGTCTCGTCTTGCATCTGGTGGGTGATCCTGAGAAGGAAATCATTCACATGATAGGTTGAAGGCCTTTAAAAGGAATGATGATGACTAAGTATTACCTTATAGTTTAATTATTGGAGTGTTAGCAAGGTAACATTTATGAAGGGATTCAGGGAAACCGGCAGGCCGGACTTGAGTCCTGGAGATGGGAAGTACAGTGCCTGCACTCTGAAGGAGGGGTGTTAATGTTGCAGTTTTATAACTGTAGTGTAAGTGCGCCTCTGGCAAAACAGTGATGGAGCGAATGATGAAAGTTTTTCTTTTTCGGGCCACCCTGCCTTGGTGGGAAGCAGCCGATATGATAAAAAAAAACGTAATTATATCCAAGTCCGGACAAAAGTTAAAAATCCTAACAAGAGTATAACTCTTCTCTATTAAATTGATAAAACAAAAAAAATAAACAAAATAATCAAGAGTGGAGCTCCATACTTACAGACTGATGAGAGCAGGAAGCCAAGTGACTCTACTCTGTCCGTAAGGGTCACTTGTTGCCTCTCATAGGTGGATGAGGGGGGAGGGGTAAAGTAACTGCACATCCCCTTTCTGAAGAGGCATAAAACCATTCATACCTCCTCCATCAGTCATTCAGTCTTTCATTCTTATTTAATGAGCCATTCCCTAATAGTCGTAAACCTACTAACGTAAACAATGCACTTGTTTTGACTGCGAGGAGGGACAGTTATTGATAGCCAGATAGAATACTTGGCTAAAAGTTATGTAATGGTGGTGTCGACAAAGGAACATGCGGTTTTCGTGCCAGCTCCCGAGTCATTACTGACACGCATGGTGTTTCCAGCAGCTGAAATCCTAACCCGTTTTACATTATTATCAACTTAAAAAATGATCCCTACAAATTAGATTTTTATTTTTTTTATTAAGAAACTAAAAAATAATTGTTTGAAAAAATATAACTTTCATAATTTGCCTCATTTATTAAACAATAAATTTTTGTGCAATTTATATTTATGTTTATTGAGCCTTCATTGTAGGTTCTGTCACAAACTGCTTCAAAAAACAATCCTGAAATACTTCTAAGAAGTCGTATGATTCTAAATTCCCAGTCAAGAAATTCCAATCAATATGACTAAAGTTAAAGTCTCCTAGAATTACTAGAGTATCGTGCCTTGTGGCCTTAACAATTTACTCCCATAGTAGTCTCCCTTGGTCTCTATCTAAGTTTGGGGGACGGTATATCACACCTAAAATCAGTTTTTCATGCCCCTCTGAAAATTCTATCCAAACGGACTCTGTATGTGTTACTTCAGACTTAATACCCGTTTTTATGCAACAGTTCAAGCGATCTCGGACATACAATGCCACCCCACCCCCCTTCCCAATACTTCTATCTTCTTGGAACAATTTAAAACCCTGAATATGACATTCCGCAGGCATGTCCCGACTTTTTGAATTAAACCACGTCTCAGTTAAGGCAAATACATCAATGTTACCTGCACTAGCAACTAATCTCAACTCGTCCATCTTATTCCTAGCACTACGGCAATTAGCATAATAAACATTGAAAGACTCTCCTTTCTCTTTATCCTTCCTGCTCATTTCTATTTTTCTACTAAACCTATTACTGTCCTTATCACCCAAGGTCCCTGGCTTTTCAATATCTACCTCGTTCTTATTATTACTAGTTCCCCTAGAACTCGTAATATTACTACACTGGGACTTCACTGTTTTCCTGCCAAAACCCATTCCACTAACTACTCCTAGTTTAAAGCCCTAACTGCTCCCTCCACTGCAGTTGCCAGTGCTCCCACCCCACACCTAGATAAGTGAACCCCATCCCTGGCATACATGTCATTTCTGCCATAGAAGAGGTCCCAGTTGTCAATGAATGTTACCGCATTTTCCTTACAGTATTTGTCCAGCCAGCAATTGACTCCAATTGCCCTGGACAACCATTCATTTCCAACTCCCCTCCTTGGCAAAATACCACATATGAGAGGGTTCCCACCCTTACTCCTAATTATTTCTATTGCTGACCTATACCTGCTAATCAGGTCTTCACTCCTACGTCTGCCAACATCGTTGCCTCCAGCACTGAGACAGATAATAGGATTGCTCCCATTACCTCTCATGATGTCATCCAGACGGGTGCAACTAAAACACTTAATTAAATGTGATGAGTAATATAAGAAATAATAATATAATATAATAATAATCTTAATTTCTATAAGTACATGTACAAGGTATACAGTCATAGCTGACATCAATGACATTACTATATAGAAAGTCCCTTGTTATGTAAAGCATTTAGGGCAAATTAGGTCAATTTTGTCCCCAGGATGCGACCTACATCAGTCGTCTAACACCCAAGTACCTATTATACTGATGGGTGAACAGGGACAGCAGGTGTCTTTTGGAAATACATCCTATTGTTTTCCAGCCGTAAGAGGGTTCGCTCCCCAGACCTCAGTCTGTGAGTTGAGTGCGCTGGCGATCGAGCTACATAAATATCAGATGCTGAGGAAAATAGGAAATTGGTACTCTTTGTGACCCTAACTTCCTCGTAACTAACCACTTAATGAACTGAATCTCTCGTGAATTACTCGTGATAATTAAATAACTGGGCACAGGACTCTAGGAACGTGTACTTCATCGAATTTAATACCAAGAATGATAGCGAATAGAAATATGCAGTGATATACTGCTAGCTAGCAACACAGAAGAATGCATCATACTGCTTCACTGTGCTGCATTGAAGAAATTTTCACACTCCACAGATGAATAGGACGGCTGGTGGTGGATTACGAGTGATGTAAGACAGCGAGCTGGTGCAAGACTGTTGATGTGAGTTATGATGCTGGAGTGTGCCTGTCAGGAAAACAATCTTGTCCACTTTTCTCCACTCGCTGTATTACACACAAACACTTTTCTAGCACCATTTCTACATTATTCGCTGAACGAAAAACTGAAAGACTGAGGAATGTGACTGTAGCAAGCGAAGAAGTCCTATGGATTGAGGCAGTTGGAGGCAAAGAGTAGAAACGTGAGGGGTAGCTGAGGTTGTGCAGTCTGATACCTGGAAAATGTGCTCTTGGCCAACTAACCTTAAATCTCCACAGTTATCACCGTGCACTCTGTGTGGTGGTTTGGTCGGGTTGTAAGAGGTTGATGATGAACTAAGGAAGTGTGACGACGGACACAAAACAGCAAGGTTTATAGGAAGCTTAGTGGTCCCACACGACTTGAGAATTCAGTGCAGGCTTGTCGTCACGTTTACTACCAACACATTAAAGTTGTTACAGCGGTTTACCGTCTTGCAGGAAGGGTTGCAGGTTTTTTCAAAATTATCGTACTGTGTTCTCCAAAATTATCGCTTTTCAATCCATATTATCGAATAAAATAATCATATGATAAGTTGATAATTAAGATGCAATGAATTGCAATTTCTGAAATTCAATTTTAAATAAAGAGAATAGACTAATTTATATGCAAGACACATAGGATGTATGTCAGTATAAACCAAAGACAGGTTTTATACCAGTAAATATAGACCGACATCAAAAACCCAATATTTTTGGGACACTCTAACTTCAGAGAAGCTGACCTTTAGTTACTTGTACACCACCAAGCCAAACTTTCTTTTCCGTGTGTTCTTCTTAATTCGCCGGTCCTCCCCCGGCCTGGGTCTTTCCCAGATGGTGACCCGGCCTTGGCTCCCCGTCTTGAGAGTGTCTGAGACCTATGTCTGCCATGGCAGGAGGTACAAGTACCTCCTCATCTTCTGGGACCAACGGTCCCCAGGCCCAGCCCCATTCCCTGCTCTCACGGGGCTCATAAGGAGAAGCTAGGCCTCTGGTCTGCCATCTTCCCCGCCCCAGTGGGGCTCGCGGGAACGGTTATCTTATGAGCTACAGGTGGTAGCAAGCTCTGGCCATTGATGTTCGGTGTGTGTTACTGGAGTGTCATCCTCACTGTTAAATTAGCACGTCGCTATGTAATGAACCAATGATTCTAAGTGCTGACCAATGCAGTTCTGACACAGACGAAATAGCATAAGAACATAAGAACATGAAAAAGAAGGAACACTGCAAAAGGCCCACCGACCCATGCGGAGCAGGTCCATGTCTCCCCCCGGATTAGCCCAATGACCCACCCAGTCTGATCATCTCCACTCAAGGATGGAGCACTGCACCAGACCCAGCAGCACAAGCTAGTCAGGTCCAACTCACACCCACCCACACCCACTCATGTATTTATCTAACCTATTTTTAAAACTACACAACGTTTTAGCCTGAATAACTGTACTCGGGAGTTTGTTCCACTCATCCACGACTCTATTACCAAACCAGTGTTTTCCTTTATCCTTTCTGAATCTGAATTTTTCCAACTTGAAACCATTGCTGCGAGTTCTGTCTTGGCTGGAAATTTTCAGCACGCTATTTACATCCCCTTTATTTATTCCTGTTTTCCATTTATACACCTCGATCATATCCCCCCTAATTCTACGCCTAATTCTACGCCTAATTCTTTCGAGAGAGTGCAGATTCAGGGCCCTCAGTCTATCCTCATAGGGAAGATTTCTGATACATGGGATCATCTTTGTCATCCTCCTCCTCCAGAGCATTTATATCCATTCTGTAATACGGTGACCAGAGCTGAGCAGCATAGTCTAAATGAGGCCTAACCAAGGATATATAGAGTTGAAGAACAACCTGAGGACTTCTATTATTTATACTTCTAGATATGAAGCCAAGAATTCTGTTAGCTTTATTGCGAACACAAATGCACTGTTGTCTTTGTTTTAAATTACTGTTAACCAGAACTCCTAAACTCTTTTCGCAATCAGCAGTATTAAGATCTACATCATTTAGTTTATATGTGGCATGGTTATTTGCTTGTCCAACATTTAGAACTTTGCATTTGTCAATATTAAACTGCATCTGCCACTTCTCCGACAATTGCATCAGTATATTCAAATCATCCTGGAGTGCTCTAGTGTCCTCATTAGAATGAATTGGACAGCCTATTTTGGTGTCATTAGCAAATTTTCTTATGTCGCTATTTATTCCCTCATCTATGTCGTTTATGTGAATTGTGAACAACAACGGGCCCAACACTGACCCCTGAGGAACATCGCTTGTGACGTGCCCCCATTCTGATTTCTCCCTATTTATGCAAACTCTCTGCTGTTTATTTGTCAGCCATGCCTCTACCCAGGAAAAAGTTTCTCCTCCTATTCCGTGTGCTTTAATAAGTTTCCTCAATAGCCTCTGGTGTGGAACTCTATCGAAAGCCTTACTGAAGTCCATATACACAATATCATATTCATTACCAAGATCTACCTCCTCAAACACCTTAGTGAAAAAAGTTAGTAAATTCGTAAGACAGGAACGCCCCTTTGTAAAACCGTGTTGAGATTCATTAATCAATCGGTGCCTGTCAAGATGGCTACGAATTGCTTCGGCAATTATTGATTCCATAAATTTTCCCACTATGGAGGTAAGGCTTATTGGTCTATAGTTCGAAGCCAAGGACCTGTCACCTGCCTTGTAAATAGGTATTACATTTGCCATTTTCCACTTTCAGGCACTATGCCAGTTTGAAGTGATATGTTAAAAAGATTAGCCAAAGGTATGCTAAGTTCCTCTTTACATTCCTTTAACACCCTTGCAAACAGTTCATCAGTACCTGGGGATTTGTTAGGTTTTCGTTTATCTGTTTGTCTGAGGACCATGTCACTAGTTACCGCAATCGTACATAGTTTATTATCATCCTATTCTACATAATCTTTTCTTTCAGGAATATCGCTAGTATTTTTCTGGGTGAAAACTGAGAGGAAGTAGGTATTTAGAATTTCACACATATCCTTATCACTGTCAGTGATCTGACCAGAGTTACTCTTAAGTGGGCCAATCTTGTCCCTAATCTTACTTCTGTATACCTGAAAGAATCCTTTAGGGTTAATCTTTGAATCCCTTGCGACCTTAGCCTCATAATCCCTTTTGGCTTTTCTTGTTCCTTTCTTTATTTCTCTCTTTAATTGAATATATTGATTTCTTAACTGCCCATCCTCTCTTTTGATACGCCTATATATGCCTCTCTTTTGACCAATAAGATGTTTTAATCTATTGTTCATCCATTTGGGATCATTTTTGTTAGATCTAACTTCCCTACTCGGAACAAAAATTGTCTGGGCAGCTAGAACTATGCTCTGAAAAACGTCATATTGGCAACCAAGATCACCTACCTGACCCATAGTCAGAACATCCCAATTTAGCCCACCCAGGTAATTTTTCAGTCCCATGAAGTCGGCCATGCGAAAATCTGGGACAGAGATTTGATTGCAGTTATCTGGGTAATTCCATGATATATTAAAACTAAGTGATTTGTGATCACTTTCCCCAAGTTCATCATTAACCTGAAGATTATTAATTAGTGAATCTTTGTTGGCAAGAACCAAGTCAAGCAGATTGTTTCCTCTAGTTGGTTCCGTCACAACCTGTTCTAAAAAGCAATCCTGAACCGTATCAAGAAAGTCACTAGACTCAAGATTTCCTGTCATATTGTTCCAATCAATTTGTCTAAAGTTAAAATCTCCCATTATCACAACATTTTCATATCTAGATGCCTTATGAATTTCGTCCCATAACAGCTTACTGCACTCCCTATCAAGGTTTGGGGGCCTATAAATCACACCCAAAATTAATTTGTCATGTCTCTCGAAAAACTGTAGCCAAACAGATTTTATGTTCGATGTCTCTAATCTTATATCATGTCTAAGACAACAATTTAAATTTTCTCTGACATACATCGCCATTCCACCACCATTCCTGTTGACCCTGTCAGTGTGGAATAGTTTATAACCCCGTATGTTGCATTCAGAAGGCATTTCTCTATCTTTCAGGTTGAACCAGGTCTCTGTTATACCAATAATATCTATATTACCTACACTTGCAAGTAATCTTAGCTCATCTATCTTATTTCTTAGACTCCTACTATTTGTATAGTAAACTTTAAGGGAGCTAGTCACTCGTTGCTCTCTACTATCCCTCTTTGTTTGTTGATCAATTGATTTGCCATTACTAGCAACTTTATTTTGAATACTGTCTTTTAAACATATCCCTGAGGTATCCCGGTAATAACTGCTGTTTTTAACCCTAATGCTGCAGCCTGATTGTTTCCCACAAACACCCATACCTCTATAATCTATCAGTTTAAATTCCTAGACAAGTCATCAATTACCCTCTCAATTGAATTCGCTAATGCAACCACTCCATCCCCAGAGATATGAACCCCATCCCTTGCATACATATCACGTTTGTCAAAGAATAGGTCCCAGTTATCAGTGAATGGGATTGCAAGTTCCTTGCAGTACCTGTCTAGCCAGCAATTTATACCAATTGCCCTAGACATCCATTCATTGCCCACTCCCTTTCTAGGCAAGATGCTACATATGACTGGGATCCCTCCCTTAGACCTAACCACTTCTATGGCTGTCCTGTATTTATCCAGCAGCTCCTCTCTCCTGCCCTTCCCAGTGTCATTACCCCCAGCACTGAGACAGATAATGGGCTTGATCCCATTACCTGCCATAATATTATTCAGCCTGCTGACTATGTCACCAACACCAGCTCCAGGATGGCACACTCTCTGTCTGAACTTTCTGTCTCTGTTACAAAATGCACGGTCCATATATCTTACCTAAGAATCGCCTACTATTAAAATATTCTTACCTTAATTAGCATGGGAATCAGTGGTACCTTCAACCTCACTAACCACTGAAGTACACTCGTCTTGGAGAACAGAGAATCTATTTCCTACCTTCACATCTTCTCTATTAACTCTCCTCATCTTCCTTCTTCCTGAACTGTGAACCACTTGCCACTATCACTGCTGGCGACCATTCCTTCCTTACTAGCTAAATACTTTGCTTGGTAGTTTCTTTCTAACATGAGAAAGCAATTCACAATACAGTTATCTTTTTCATATGTTTTACTAAATACTGTAATTAAAAGAAGTCACTGTATCACAAAGCAATGTATTTTTATTCCTAAATATTCATTTTTTTTTACTAAAATCTAATTTAATAATAAAATTATGTATTAAGGATTTACAGTAAACACAAAATCACATATTCAGTAATATTATGTTCTTTGGAACATGTTAACAACAACCCTGAGATATATCACACTTGAACTTAATGGAAATGAGAGATTCTTTCATTTAGAATGTCAGCAGTAACTCGCACAAATGTATTTGTAGCTTTCGTCCCTTTTTGAAATTATTAAAAGACATTAGCATTTTAACAAATCAATATTTATTCGGTTTTTATGCAATTGGATTTGGCTTATTATGTCAGATATCGTATTTTATAGAAGAAAAAAAAAATAATTTTTTCAGCATCTGAATTGCTAAATTATTTGAAAAAAAAAATCATTGAAGACCATACTACCATAACTACTATTCTACTACTACTACTACAACTACTACTACGACTACTACTACGACTACTACTACAACTACTACTACGACTACTGTTTCTTAGTTAACACTCCAATCTCTGTCCTTTTTTCTCTTCCGCTACTTTTTTATTACCATCTCTATCACTGTTGTACTACTACTACTACTACTGCGCCTACTACTACTACAACTACTACTACTAGTACTACTGTTCTACTGCTGCTGCTACGACTACTGCTATTACTACTATTACTACTGCTACTAACTACCACTACTAATATTACTATAATATAATTGCCTTTTCCAGTTCTACCTTTCCCCTTCCCTGAGCCCTCCCCTCTGGTATGTGTTCTGGATCTTTCCCCTTCCCTGAGCCCTCCCCTCTGGTATGTGTTCTGGATCTTTCCCCTTCCCTGAGCCCTCCCCTCTGGTATGTGTTCTGGATCTTTCCCCTTCCCTGAGCCCTCCCCTCTGGTATGTGTTCTGGATCTTTCCCCTTCCCTGAGCCCTCCCCTCTGGTATGTGTTCTGGATCTTTCCCCTTCACTGAGCCCTCCCCTCTGGTATGTGTTCTGGATCTTTCCCCTTCCCTGAGCCCTCCCCTCTGGTATGTGTTCTGGATCTTTCCCCTTCCCTGAGCCCTCCCCTCTGGTATGTGTTCTGGATCTTTCCCCTTCCCTGAGCCCTCCCCTCTGGTATGTGTTCTGGATCTTTCCCCTTCCCTGAGCCCTCCCCTCTGGTATGTGTTCTGGATCTTTCCCCTTCCCTGAGCCCTCCCCTCTGGTATGTGTTCTGGATCTTTCCCCTTCCCTGAGCCCTCCCCTCTGGTATGTGTTCTGGATCCTTCCCCTTCCCTGAGCCCTCCCCTCTGGTATGTGTTCTGGATCTTTTCCCGTCAATGAGCCCTCCCCTCTGGTATGTGTTCTGGATCTTTTCCCTTCCCTGAGCCCTCCCCTCTGGTATGTGTTCTGGATCTTTCCCCTTCCCTGAGCCCTCCCCTCTGGTATGTGTTCTGGATCTTTCCCCTTCACTGAGCCCTCCCCTCTGGTATGTGTTCTGGATCTTTCCCCTTCCCTGAGCCCTCCCCTCTGGTATGTGTTCTGGATCTTTCCCCTTCCCTGAGCCCTCCCCTCTGGTATGTGTTCTGGATCTTTCCCCTTCACTGAGCCCTCCCCTCTGGTATGTGTTCTGGATCTTTCCCCTTCCCTGAGCCCTCCCCTCTGGTATGTGTTCTGGATCTTTCCCCTTCCCTGAGCCCTCCCCTCTGGTATGTGTTCTGGATCTTTCCCCTTCCCTGAGCCCTCCCCTCTGGTATGTGTTCTGGATCTTTCCCCTTCCCTGAGCCCTCCCCTCTGGTATGTGTTCTGGATCTTTCCCCTTCCCTGAGCCCTCCCCTCTGGTATGTGTTCTGGATCTTTCCCCTTCCCTGAGCCCTCCCCTCTGGTATGTGTTCTGGATCCTTCCCCTTCCCTGAGCCCTCCCCTCTGGTATGTGTTCTGGATCTTTTCCCGTCAATGAGCCCTCCCCTCTGGTATGTGTTCTGGATCTTTTCCCTTCCCTGAGCCCTCCCCTCTGGTATGTGTTCTGGATCTTTCCCCTTCCCTGAGCCCTCCCCTCTGGTATGTGTTCTGGATCTTTCCCCTTCCCTGAGCCCTCCCCTCTGGTATGTGTTCTGGATCTTTCCCCTTCCCTGAGCCCTCCCCTCTGGTATGTGTTCTGGATCTTTCCCCTTCCCTGAGCCCTCCCCTCTGGTATGTGTTCTGGATCTTTCCCCTTCCCTAAGCCCTCCCCTCTGGTATGTGTTCTGGATCGTTTCCCTTCCCTGAGCCCTCCCATCTGGTATGTGTTCTGGATCTTTTCCCTTCCCTGAGCCCTCCCCTCTGGTATGTGTTCTGGATCTTTTCCCTTCCCTGAGCCCTCCCCTCTGGTATGTGTTCTGGATCTTTTCCCTTCCCTGAGCCCTCCCCTCTGGTATGTGTTCTGGATCTTTTCCCTTCCCTGAGCCCTCCCCTCTGGTATGTGTTCTGGATCTTTCCCCTTCTCTGAGCCCTCCCCTCTGGTATGTGTTCTGGATCTTTCCCCTTCCCTAAGCCCTCCCCTCTGGTATGTGTTCTGGATCTTTCCCCTTCTCTGAGCCCTCCCCTCTGGTATGTGTTCTGGATCTTTCCCCTTCCCTGAGCCCTCCCCTCTGGTATGTGTTCTGGATCTTTCCCCTTCTCCGAGCCCTCCCCTCTGGTATGTGTTCTGGATCTTTTCCCTTCCCTGAGCCCTCCCCTCTGGTATGTGTTCTAGATCTTTCCCCTTCCCTGAGCCCTCCCCTCTGGTATGTGTTCTGAATCTTTCCCTTTCCCTGAGCCCTCCCCTCTGGTATGTGTTCTGGATCTTTCCCCTTCCCTGAGCCCTCCCCTCTGGTATGTGTTCTGGATCTTTCCCCTTCCCTAAGCCCTCCCCTCTGGTATGTGTTCTGGATCTTTCCCATTCCCTAAGACCTCCCCTCTGGTATGTGTTCTGGATCTTTCCCCTTCCCTAAGCCCTCCCCTCTGGTATGTGTTCTGGATCTTTCCCCTTCCCTAAGCCCTCCCCTCTGGTATGTGTTCTGGATCTTTCCCCTTCCCTAAGACCTCCCCTCTGGTATGTGTTCTGGATCTTTCCCCTTCCCTAAGCCCTCCCCTCTGGTATGTGTTCTGGATCTTTCCCCTTCCCTAAGACCTCCCCTCTGGTATGTGTTCTGGATCTTTCCCCTTCCCTGAGCCCTCCCCTCTGGTATGTGTTCTGGATCTTTCCCCTTCCCTGAGCCCTCCCCTCTGGTATGTGTTCTGGATCTTTCCCCTTCCCTAAGACCTCCCTCTGGTATGTGTTCAGGATCTTTCCCCTTCCCCAAGACCTCCCTCTGGTATGTGTTCTGGATCTTTTCCCTTCGAACTCTACATAAAGTACGGAGAAAATACAGACCGCCATCATCAGACGTCCGAGCCAGGAGACAGGCACACGGAAGCACATGGCGTCTTCAGAAAGGAAGAGATCACCATGTTCCAAGAACTCATCCGAGGAGTCGGATTTGTAAATGTGGAGAGCAATTCTGCAAGATCGTTAACTGGACTCCTTGGGCTCTTGACAGAGCGATACAAGGAAAAATCAACCTGGCTGGTGATTTCCCAAGGTTGGCAGGAAGTACGATCTTCAGAATATGAGGGAAGGCACAGTGTTGTTTCCTTGCAAATTAGTCAAGCTAAATCACTGCTAGGGAGTAAATTCAGTCTCATGAGACCACGTATGTTGCTATAATGCACCTGGGGAGAAAATACGGCCTGAAGATATCAGTGTTCCCAAATCTGAAAGGAGAGTTTATTCTCACTTACCCAAACACATAGTTCTATAAGGTACTGTAGAAGGTGAACGACCTCGAATCAACATTCGTTATCGTAAAACTAAAATCCATAGTGGTTGACAAAGGGCATATTAATGCACTATCATTTAGACATCCTGAAAGCTGAGTGACTCAGAGCCAGGAAGGACGGCAACGTACCTACGTGGCAGGTCTTGATCCTGCATAAAGAACCTCTTCCAGTTCAACTGGATCTCGGTTGCTAGGGAACATACCAAGTTAGGACGTACAACCCAGAATCTTTGCTTCAGAGATACAATCACCTCAGCGCCGATGTCAATCTGAAGAAGTATTCGGAATCTGCAGTGGGCCTCAGCCGACCAAGGACTGATCGTATGAACTAAAAAGAGGACAGACTACGGAACCTGGAACCTGCATTATTCGGAGAGGCTCCGCCGGATCAGGGCAGCACGGCAAACTCCAATTGCCCGGTCTCCAAAGTCAAGTAGAGCCCTCACCACTAAGCAGCAGCTCTTGTCCAGAGGAAGATACAATAACAAGGAATCCAGTGCCACTTACCCATCACAGTAACGAAGGAAGCCGGGGAAACATCAGTAATAGTGTTGCGCCTTTGCTCAGCCAGGTTCCGATACTTCTGTTCGAGCTCCCACCCGACAACGGTAGTCAACGGACTTCAGGAACAGACTACGGCACATGTGTATACCCTAACACCACTACAGTCACCAGGCAGGAGCACTGTAGCCCACGGGAGCAGATCAGGACATCCTGTGTTACCCATGAGCCATCAACTGATGTCGACTATTAAGTGTTTCACCTACATCATATGTGACCTAATAGACTCAGAAGAAAACAAGAAGATATTCAGAATTATTGTGAAGACCTTCGTGAACATATGAATGATGGGCAAAACAGAGTCCAAGCGCTTATTTGGAAACTTACCCGAGCACCCAACACTGGACCCAGACACAATGATGGGGGAGCCTGATGGCCTCAACCCGTTGTTGTACATAAAATATTATGCCGTGGAAGAGCAAAGTGACTACAGTAAGACCCTGATCGAGGCAACAGAACAGCTGAATTATAACGACATCTTCAAGATCCGCGTCAGGACGCAGTTCCTGACAAATCAGCCAATCAATCAATTTCGCGTTTTTCAAGCAAATACATCCAGAGAACCTCTTGAGTCATTCAGGCGCTCGGATTGTGGCCGAATGCCACAGAGCTTTAAAGTAGTTGAGGGCCTCATACCAGCAAGAACATCGGCTCCTCCTGCACTAGCACCTCCGCAACTCCCTGCAAGCTCTGTGTGACTGAAAAAGGTGTTTATGTGGATATCATTCCCATCATCTTGCACACCGGACTGAAGACACCACTTGAGCAACGTACTGTGCTCAGCTACAGGGCGTCGACGACGATTGTAGGTGGCTGGTACACGAAATGTGCTGAAGAAGACTCACCATGCACTTGTCACTGCACTGCCACTCTCCCCAGAGGGCTGTCAACAGTACTCCACTTGTTCCGAAGAAGGCTCACTGTGCTCTTAGGGCTGCCCATGTCATTTAAGCGCATAATTCGTACAAACTTCGACACTACTTTGGGAGCCAGCCAGTGACGGGTTCCCGTCTGCAAAAGACTCGTGTCAAGACTTCGTTCCAGGCGAATATATTATCATTAATATCTTCGCATTGCTCTGTTTGGCTAGTAAATGGGACAAATCGGACCGAAACGTCGTCATAAAGTTAAGTCTCCTATGTACGGATTATGTGTATAAAGTTCCAATCATGAGAGTGTACCTTTTTATTGTTTAATGGCTAAAGGTATCGTAAAATTATCATACATATACGATAGTTATCACAGAAATGGCACCCCTGCCTGGATTTTGCCCCAGAACGACGATGAAAAGTTGGAGGGTACCTAGCACGCCCCAAAATAGCTGTGTTCAGCCGTAATAGCGGTCGGAAGTTTATCATTGCAAGGCTGTGTTTGTGGTGCGGCTACCACTTTAAAATAAAGAATTAAATTACTGATGTAGCAGTAGTGATCGCTCATTTTTAGTCAGGCAAATAATGAAATGGTTTGAGAGGTTGAAGACGCAGTCCTACAGGAGAGCACAGAGGGAAGAACACCTACACAGCTTGAAGGATGGTGCCACCTGACCTCAACAGTTATAGCAAGGGATGGGCGTCCCACCACTCAACCAGGGACGCTCACATATGTCATTAGAGTGCTATCTAGGCGGGAGTTTTGGAAGACTAATTATTGGCACTTGCAATTACCTATAATTAATATAATTTCTAGGTGATAATTAAAATCATTTAAAGTTAATTTCTCTCTCTCTCTCTCTCTCTCTCTCTCTCTCTCTCTCTCTCTCTCTCTCTCTCTCTCTCTCTCTCTCTCTCTCTCTCTCTCTATCTCTCTCTATCTATCTATCTCTCTCTCTCTCTCTCTCTCTCTCTCTCTCTCTCTCTCTCTCTCTCTCTCTCTCTCTCTCTCTTGCTCTCGTTATATATCATGGCCCCGATTAGAAGGATTATTATTAAAAGCAAATACTACCAGCGAAAGAAGACAATAAATAATACTAATGAGAGAGGGAGAGAGAGAGAGAGAGAAAGAGAGAGAGAGAGACAGAGAGAGAGAGAGAGAGAGAGAGAGAGAGAGAGAGAGAGAGAGAGAGAGAGAGAGAGAGAGAGAGAGAGAGAGAGAGAGAGAGAGAGAGAGAGAGAGAGAGAGAGAGAGAGAGAGAGAGAGAGAGAGAGAGAGAGAGAGAGAGAGAGAGAGAGAGAAAGAGAGAGAGAGACAGACAGACAGACAGACAGACAGACAGACAGACAGGAGGATTAAGGGGAAGGTTATCAATAAAAAGAGAGCAAACATTAAAGATACTAGCAGTGGAGGGGAACACAAATCCTTTACTTAAAACAATAATTCTTAATGTCCACCATCAGAGGAAAGAGAAAGAAGGAAATGGCGATTAGGGAATGAGGAAGAGGATGGGGAGGAGGTAGACAAATAAATGGAATAGGAGAAAAAGGAGGAGGAGGAGGAGGAGTAAGAGAAGTAGAAGGCGATAAACGACAAGTAAGAAGTGGAGAAGGAGAGGAGGAGGAGGAGGAGGTAAACGAGGAAAATGAGTAGTTGGAGAAAGGGGAGGAGCAGGAGGAGAAAGATTAGGAGGACGAAGAAGAGGAGTATTAGAAAAGATAAGGAGAACGAGACGGACGAGGAGGAAGAGGAACAGGAGGAGGAGGATTAAGAAAATAACGAGCAGAATAAAGTAAAGGAGAAGGAAGAGGAGGTAAAGAAGTAGAAAGTGGAGGAGGGAGAGGAAGAGGACGAGGAGAACGAGGAGGGAATTAGATGGAGAAGGAGGAAGAGAAGGAGTAGACGGAAGAAGAGTAAGAATAGTAGGAAGAAGAGGCGGAGGTCAAGAGGAGGAGGTCAAGAGAATGAGGAAGAGGTAGGAGAGAGTGGAATAAAAAGTGAAAAAGAAAGAGAAGGATAAGAGGAGAAAAAGAAATAAACAATGAGAATAAAGAGGAGGAGGTAAAGGAGAAAGAGAGGGAGGAGAGAAAAAGGACAGAGGAGAATAAGGAGGGGAAGGGAAGCAGAGAGAGAGAGAGAGAGAGAGAGAGAGAGAGAGAGAGAGAGAGAGAGAGAGAGAGAGAGAGAGAGAGAGAGAGAGAGAGAGAGAGAGAATACACAAACAACCCGCACATAGGAGAGAGGAGCTTACGACGGCGTTTCAGTCGTCTTTTTGCTAAAGAGAATCAAGTTGAGAAGAAGAAAGAGAAGAAGGAGGTGGGGCAGAAGCGGTGGATAAGGATGGATAGGAGAGAGAAGAGAAGGAAGTGGAAGAAGAGAGGGGGAGAAAGGGGCAGGAAGAGAAGGAGAAGTAGGCTTGCGCGGCTGTGTTGTGGTGGTGGTGGGAGAGAGGAGAGAGGTGGTAGAGAGAGGCAGTTACACACGAACTGTGTTCAGTGTAGGAAGCTCCTGGCTGGCTTGGCATGTGTTCAGTGTACGAAGCTCCTGGCTGGCTTGGCATGTGTTCAGTGTACGAAGCTCCTGGCTGGCTTGGCATGTGTTCAGTGTAGGAAGCTCCTGGCTAGCTTGGCATGTGTTCAGTGTAGGAAGCTCCTGGCTAGCTTGGCATGTGTTCAGTGTAGGAAGCTCCTGGCTGGCTTGGCATGTGTTCAGTGTAGGAAGCTCCTGGCTGGCTTGGCATGTGTTCAGCGTACGAAGCTCCTGGCTGGCTTGGCATGTGTTCAGTTTAGGAAGCTCCTGGCTGGCTTGGCATGTGTTGAGTGTAGGAAGCTCCTGGCTGGCTTGGCATGTGTTCAGTGTAGGAAGCTCCTGGCTGGCTTGGCATGTGTTCAGTGTAGGAAGCTCCTGGCTAGCTTGGCATGTGTTGAGTGTAGGAAGCTCCTGGTTGGCTTGGCATGTGCATGTGTTGAGTGTAGGAAGCTCCTGGCTGGCTTGGCATGTTCAGTGTAGGAAGCTCCTGGCTGGCTTGGCATGTGTTGAGTGTAGGAAGCTCCTGGCTGGCTTGGCATGTGTTCAGTGTAGGAAGCTCCTGGCTGGCTTGGCATGCAGCTCAACTTCCAACTACAGCAAGCATCTTCTGCACTTCTAACTCCACCTGTATCCTTAACTCTAGAAGTAAGCTGTACTTACTACATGCAAGCCACTGCAATGTGCTCAACTCCTGTAGTCAGCCTGAGGTGCTAAAATATCAGTTACACATTAGAACACAGTTACTCGTATCCACAGCAAGTTCACGAAGATAAATACTTTCTGTAAGCTTCTGTGGTTATATTAGAATTTACATTACTTGTGGTTTTACAAATTCCAGACCGGTGATGTGGATGAGAACAAATATATTGATGTAAATGGTGAATTTATTCCCACGTAAATTCGAGGTAATTTATCAGAATAAACATTTAAATAATTTTTGTTTATAAAGTCCATAGATGTTATAATATGTTTTCTCCGTTCACCGGCATCGAAAAAAAATCTCTCAAGGGAGTTGTGACCTGAAAAATTTACCAACACCGTGAGAAAGCTCGCATCAAGTTTATTTTCCAACTTATACATTGTTCCATGTACTGAATAGTGACCTCAAGTCAGTTTCTGGTTGAGAACAATAAGTCAATGTGAATGTGAAAAATTCTGCCAGCTTGTAGAGGCAAAACCAGTTGTCATACGAGTATTCTTGTAACATCAATCACAGCTGAAGCAGCAAGTCTGGATCTGCGCATCTCAAGAAACCTAAGATAAAATTGATATGGAAGTAATCTCTGAGAGTGTTTTCTTACTACCATTTCAGTGATTTCCAGTCTCTGTAAATGTATATACTGCTTTATGGGAAAATAATTCCCTGATTTATTTCTCTGAAAAGTTTACATTTCATGTGAAGATGGAGCGCACTAGCAAGAAAAATGTGAAGTGAGTGCTGTGAGTGGTTTTGGCAGAGACCAGTGGCAGTAGGAGTTGGAACACAGCCAAGGGTTAAGATGGAACTCCATACCTGTAATATCCGCATTTATTCCCTTAAATATGGATGGTCTGAAATATTACTTTCACTTCCAGTGGCTTATTCCAACATTTTAAATGTCTCTTTAATAGTGAACTAAATGGTTATAACTGATAATAATTTTTAAAGAGGTGGACCGGTATGCCAGGGGAAGGTCTTGGTCAGATGACCAGAAGCTCCAAAGGCGAGTCATCATCTAAGACCCTCGTCAGGAAACACTTGTCCTGTTTCCTGACGAACCTTACCTGACCCAATCTTTAACAGTGTATATTACATAATAAGAGGCCTCTCGCCAGCATCTTTGAATGTGTTTACAGGACTTCGAAATTAATGGACACAATGTACTCAGACAAGATTTAGATTTACAATACACTTACTTTATGAAAAAAAAAATATTTTTGAATGGTTTTTGTTTTAACTAGATTGCAGTGCATTCGTGATCAGAAATAATGACAAAAATCCTATTTCTTTCGATGACGTGTTACTAGTGTTAACAAAAGATATTTATAGATGGAAAAGAATAAATATTTCTAAGTAAGATTTCTAATTAATGTAGCAAAACAATCTAATACGAGTGAAAATTAGAAGTTTACATATGTTTAGATCTATATATACTTACACTTCCAACATTTACGTTTAGAAAAAAGTTTAAATCCAGTGTAAATATGCAAGTTATGAAGGAACTGGAAACTGATGAACCAACAAAAGCGTCTCGGTTACATGAAACTCTTCAGAAAAATACCAAACAATAGGCTTCAGAAAAAAAAAAAACAGAAGAGTAAAGATGCGGCGAATAAACAAGTGTCAGCCCAGTGTTGTCGTCTGGACACTGATGGTAACACTTGTTGTGGCTCACACGACTCAAGCTGAAGGTAAGATTACAAATTATTTTTTAGTTTCATGACAAATGAAAGACACAAGAGGGACTCCAGCCTTCAAAAATGTGGAAATAATCTTAAGTATTTTTTCTGAATAATCCTAATTTGCACTGAAAGCAATAATTAAAAATCACTTAGTCAATGAAGTCAAATTTTGACTCAGCAGGAGAGACAAATGCAAGTCCACAACTTTGACAGATCTTCGGTATTGCTTAAGTAATTGTTGCTAAAGGTGTTAATTACCCAAATTAACATATGAAAATGCACATTACTCGCCCATTTTTTCCAGTTATTGAATTGCTATTTGCATTCTTAACTCCTACATTAAAATGAATTTTGGGTAAAGTTTTAACTAAATTTTCTAATTTTGCTGTGATAATACATTCGTAAAATTACCTGTCGAAACACGTGTTTTTTTTCTAATTTTTTGTGTGTGAAATGTGAAAATTTCAATTTCAAATGTACAACATAAAAATTCGTATTAGTAAATGCTACATAAGTTGGTAATTAGAGGAATGAAATGAGGACAATATGAAAGAGAGAGAGAGAGAGAGAGAGAGAGAGAGAGAGAGAGAGAGAGAGAGAGAGAGAGAGAGAGAGAGAGAGAGAGAGAGAGAGAGAGAGAGAGAGAGAGAGAGGAGAGAGAGAGAGAGAGACTTAAATCAGTGTGGAACTTTTATTAGGGACAACGTGTGTCAAGGTCTTAACGCGAAACACAGTCTTAAATTGCTGTTGTTTCACTAGTCAAGGAAAAAAAAAGTCTCTTAAGACGGGTTTTAATCATATAAATGACTCGTGGATACTCTAAAAATGTTGACTTCCTGCTTACACTGTCCCTCTCAAGGGGAGGTTCTCTGACGCTGGTGAGGGGCTTTTGTTCCCTGAATTGACCCTGAATACCTTCCATGCCCCCCCACGTGCGCTGTATAATCCTACGGGTTTAGCGTTTCCCCATGATTATAATTATAATAATTGCTCACAAGGTCTAAATTACCGTTCCATATGTTACTTCCATTTGCCATTGTTCTTATGTGTCAAGATAAGAAAACTTTATTAGCAAGATAAACAGAAAGAAAGTAACTTAAACTTTCTAGACAGGCAAAGAAGTCGATAATTTTGAGAGGCATACATGGAAAATTAGATTAAATACTGTGTATCTGAACAACGTATTAAAAATAATTATTGATGAGAGAGTTCTCTGTTATATATTCAAGCTGGAAAACTTTGATTTGGAAAGAATATAAGATGGTAGTGATTTGTTGATAAACCTGTTTGTGTGTGTAACAAACTGACAAGTACTATTATTATTTATATTACTACTACCACTATTATTACTACTACTATTATTACTACTACTATTATTACTACTACTATTACTACTACTACTACTACTATTACTACTATTACTATTACTACTATTACTATTAATACTATTACTTATGCTGCTATTACTACTACTATTACTACTGCTACTATTACTACTGTTACTATTACTACTGTTACTACTGATACTATTACTACTATTACTATTAATACTATTACTTATGCTGCTATTACTACTACTATTACTACTGCTACTATTACTACTGTTACTATTACTACTGTTACTACTGATACTATTACTACTATTACTATTACTACTGCTATTACTTCTACTATTACTACTACTACTACTACTACTATTGTTCTTACTACTACTACTACTATTAATACTACTACTATTACTGCTACTACTAATACGATAAAGAAGTCTCAAATTTGAACACGAAAATCACTCCCTACGAAAGCAAAAGACTCGGCAGGAGATGCAACCCTCCTCCAATGAAAAGCAGGGGTGCCAGAAGTATACTAAGAGATAACAGTGTCAGGGGACCAAGACTGTTCAATTGCCTCCCAGCATACATAAGGGGGATTACCAATAGACCCCTGGCTGTCTTCAAGAAGGCACTGGACAGGCACCTCAAGCCAGTAACTGACCAGCCGGGCTGTGGTGTGTACGTTGGTTTGCGTGTGGCCAACAGTAACAGCATGATTAGGCCCTTATCCACTGCGAGGCCTACTCACAGCCCGGCCGCGGAGGCGTTGACCACCGAAACCCCCTCCAGGTATCTCCAGGTATTCGCCTACTTTACTTAAAGGCAAAGTTGATGCCTTAAGAAGAGTTCTAAATAGAAAAATTAAAAGAGTTTATCACTGCTTGAGTCGTTGTGTCACTGCAGAGTTGTCGCTACGAAAAATAAGAGGTTTCCTACACCGTATTAATATTGATGCTAAAATCTTTGTATAATCAAGAAATTATTATATTTATTTAAGACATCGAAGATAAATTATTGTAAAAAAATAAATATTTATGAAAATCAGAATCATTAACAATGGTATTCTCGTCGCTTATTCAGTTAGTTTCATTCAACAATTTCTCAAAGTTTGCAGACCTGTACCAAAATTATAAATGCAACATAAATATATTATTACAAGCGTACGGTATATATGCTACGGGTTTTGTTTCTCTCAACGTATTTGTGCTGAGGGATTATTTTCATCCATATTTAAAGGATTAAAGTATTGTTGATTAAAGTATTCCTGAAAAGGCTATCCTGCAGCCTTTATGATTTTGGTGTATCCATATGACTTTTTAAATCCCTTTCGACATGTTTAAAATATTCTTAATATTGGTAAGGTAAGATTCTCCTGGCAAGAGGACAAATGCTTCTTCTCGTAGGTTTTAATCATGTGATGACCCGCCACTGATGCTTTAGAATATCTGGTCGAGATCACCTGGTATACTGGTTACCCCATCTTAGAAAATAGGTATATTCAGGTTGTTGTGTGATTCGAGAAAGGTTTGCCCGTATTCTGTAACTCCAGCCTCCTATTCGCCAATTCTGGCCGCACGTAGTCCAACATTAAGGTTAAAAACAGCAGTTATTACCGGGATACCTCAGGGATATGTTTAAAAAACAATATTCAAAATAAAGTTGCTAGTAATGGCAAATCAATTGATCAACAAACAAAGAGAGACAGTAGAGAGCAACGAGGGACTAGCTCCCTTATGGTTTACTATACAAATAGTAGGAGTCTAAGAAATACGATACATGAGCTAAGATTATTTGCAAGTGTAGGTAATATAGTTATTATTGGTATAACAGAGACCTGGTTCAACCTGAAAGATAGAGAGATGCCTTCTGAATGCAACATACAAGGTTAAAAACTATTCCACACTGATAATGTCAACAGGAAGGGTGGTGGAGTGACGATGTATGTCAGAGAAAATTTAAATTGTTGTCTTAGACATGATATAAGATTAGAAACATCGAACACAGAATCTGTCTGGCTACAGTTTTTCGAGGGACGTGACAAATTAATTTTGGGTGTGATTTATAGGCCCCCAAACCTTGATAGGGAGTGCAGTAAGCTGTTATGGGACGAAATTCATAAGGCATCTAGACATGAACATTTTGTGATAATAGGAGATTTTAACTTTAGACAAATTGATTGGAACGATATGACAGGAAATATTGAGTCTAGTGACTTTCTTGATACGGTTCAGGATTGCTTTTTAGAACAGGTTGTGACAGAACCAACTAGAGGAAACAATCTGCTTGACTTGGTTCTTGCCAACAAAGATTCACTAATTAATAATCTTCAGGTTAATGATGAGCTTGGGGAAAGTGATCACAAATCACTTAGTTTTAATATATCATGGAATTACCCAGATAATTGCAATCAAATCTCTGTCCCAGATTTTCGCTTGGCCGACTTCATGGGACTGAAAAATTACCTGGGTGGGCTAAATTGGGATGTCCTGACCATGGGTCAGGTAGGTGATCTTGGCTGCCAATATGACGTTTTTCAGAACATAGTTCTGGCTGCCCAGGTAACTTTTGTTCCGAGTAGGGAAATTAGATCTAACAAAAATGATCCCAAATGGATGAACAATAGATTAAAACATCTAATTGGTCAAAAGAGAGGCATATATAGGCGTATCAAAAGAGGGGATGCTCAGTTAAGAACTCAATATATTCAGTTAAAGAGAGAAATAAAGAAAGGAATAAGAAAAGCCAAAAGGGATTATGAGGCTAAGGTCCCAAGGGATTCAAAGACTAACCCAAAATGGTTCTTTCAGGTATACGGAAGTAAGATTTAAGGACAAGATTTGCCCACTTCAGAGTAACTCTGGTCAGATCACTGACAGTGATAAGGATATGTGTGAAATTCTCAATACCTACTTCCTCTCAGTTTTCACCCAGAAAAATGCTAGCGATATTCCTGAAAGAATAGATTATGTAGAACAGGATGATAATAAACTATGTACGATTGCGGTAACTAGTAACATGGTCCTCAGACAAATAGAGAAACGAAAACCTAACGAATCCCCAGGTCCTGATGAACTGTTTGCAAGGGTGTTAAAGGAATGTAAAGAGGAACTTAGCATACCTTTGGCTAATCTTTTTAACATATCACTACAAACTGGCATAGTGCCTGAAAGTGGAAAATGGCAAATGTAATACCTATTTACAAGGCAGGTGACAGGTCCTTGGCTTCGAACTATAGACCAATAAGCCTTACCTCCATAGCGGGAAAATTTATGGAATCAATAATTGCCGAAGCAATTTGTAGCCATCTTGACAGGTACAGATTGATTAATGAATCTCAATACGGTTTTACAAAGGGGCGTTCCTGTCTTACGAATTTACTAACTTTTTTCACTAAGGTGTTTGAGGAGGTAGATCATGATAATGAATATGATATTGTGTATATGGACTTCAGTAAGGCTTTCGATAGAGTTCCACACCAGAGGCTACTGAAGAAACTCAAGGCACACGGAATAGGAGGTGAATTTTTTTCCTGGGTAGAGGCATGGCTGACAAATAGGCAGCAGAGACTTTGCATAAATGGGGAGAAATCAGAATGGGGGCATGTCACAAGCGGTGTTCCTCAGGGGTCAGTGTTGGGACCGTTGTTGTTCACAATTTACATAAACGACATAGATGAGGGAATAAATAGCGACATAAGTAAATTTGTTGATGACACCAAAATAGGCCGTCCAATTCATTCTAATGAGGACACTAGAGCACTCCAGGATGATTTGAATAGACTGATGCAATGGTCGGAGAAGTAGCAGATGCAGTTTAATATTGACAGATGCAAAGTTCTAAATGTTGGACAGGTAAATAACAATGCCACATATATACTAAATAATGTAGATCTTAAAACTACTGATTGCGAAAAGGATTTAGGAGTTCTGGTTAGCAGTAATCTAAAACCAAGACAACAGTGCATTAGTGTTCGCAATAAAGCTAACAGAATTCTTGGCTTCATATCTAGAAGTATAAATAATAGAAGTCCTCAGGTTGTTCTTCAACTCTATATATCCTTGGTTAGGCCTCATTTAGACTATGCTGCTCAGTTCTGGTTACCGTATTACAGAATGGATATAAATGCTCTGGAAAACGTACAGAGGAGGATGACAAAGATGATCCCATGTATCAGAAATCTTCCCTATGTGGATAGACTGAGGGCCCTGAATCTGCACTCTCTCGAAAGGCGTAGAATTAGGGGGGATATGATCGAGGTGTATAAATGGAAAACAGGAATAAATAAAGGGGATGTAAATAGCGTGCTCAAAATATCCAGCCAAGACAGGACTCGCAACAATGGTTTCAAGTTGGAAAAATTCAGATTCAGGAAGGATATAGGAAAGCACTGGTTTGGTAACAGAGTTGTGGATGAGTGGAATAAACTCCCGAGTACAGTTATTCAGGCTAAAACGTTGTGTAGTTTTAAAATAGGTTAGATAAATACATGAGTGGGTGTGGGTGGGTGTGAGTTGGACCTGACTAGCTTGTGCTGCTAGGTCTGGCGTCGTGCTCCTTCCTTGAGTGGAGGTGACCTGATTGGGTGGGTCATTGGGCTAATCCGGGGGGTTGGGTCATTGGGTTAATCCGGGGGGGGGGGGAAAGGACCTGCTCCGCATGGGTCAGTAGGCCTGTTGCTATGTTCTTTCTTATGTTCTTATGTTCTAACCACAGCCCGACTGATCTGGCACCAACTTTATCTGTCCAGCTACTTCTTGAAGGCAGCTGGGGATCCAGTGGTAATTCCTCTATTGCCTGGTGGGAGGCTGTTGAACAGTCTTGGGCCCTTGACACTTATTGTGTTTTATCTTAGAGTACCAATGGCACCACTACTTTTCATTGGTGGTACTTTGCACCGCCTGCCAAATCTTTTGCTTTCGTAGGGAGCAATTTCTGAGTGCACAGTGAGGATTGTTGCTTCTAGGATTTTCCAAGTGTAGATTATGATATATCTCTCTTGCCTCCGTTCCAGCGAGTACAAGTCAGGTGCTTCCAAGTGTTTCCAGCAGATAAGGTGTTAGACGGAAATTATTTATGCAGTAAAGGTTCAATGTATTTTCTCTAGGTCTGCAATTTCACCGTCTTTGAATGGAGAAGTTAATGTACAGCAGTATTCCAGCCTAGAGAGAACAAATGATTTAAAAATTATCATTGACTTGGGATCTCTTGTTTTGAACGTTCTCATTATCCATCCTATCATTTCCTTCGTAGTAGCTATCGCAGTTGTGAATCTTGAAAGTGAGATCCTCAGACATTGCCACTCCCAAGTCACTCACATTACTTTTCCGCTCTATTGTATGAATAGAGTTTGTAGTACACACATTTCTAATTATTATCTCCTCCAGTCTCCCATAACGGAGTAGCTGGATTTTGTCTTCATTGAACATTATATTGTTTTCCGTTGCCCATTGGAAAACTTAGTTTATATCTTCTTGGAGGTTAACCGTGTCCTCAGTGGATGACAGTCTCATGCAGGTCCTAGTATCATCTGCAAGAATGACACGGTGCTATTGTTTACATTTCTGTCTATGTCTGATGAGGATGAGGAACAGGATGGGGGCGAGTACTGAGCCTTGTGGAACACAACTTTTCACTATGGCAGCTTCTGATTTAACTCTGCTTACCACTACTCTTTGTGTTCGATTGGTTGGAAAGTTGAAGATCAATCTTCCCATTTTTTTTTTTTAACACAGGGTTTGACAAGGTTAATGATCCCTAGCTTTATTGACAAGCTATTTACAGGTTAAGGATTCCTAACTTTATTGGCAAGCTAAGAGCTGTTACATACATCAGCTCATTTGAAAGCATTTTTATTGTTATGAGACATACAAGTAGGGAACAGGATGAAGTTGGAGCCATCTTTAATTACATTTTGCCAGTTATCTCTTTAGGACTCTTTTTGTGCGCTATTACTTCACGATCACACTTTTCAAAGTCTGTGTACATTACATCTGCACTCTGTTTGTCTTCCAGTGCATCCTTGACCATATCCAGTAGTTGCGAGAGGCACGAGCGACCCACTCTGAAACCAGAGAGAAGCATAAGTTTCTAATGCACTAGCTTGTTCTCCTGGGTCGGATGCATTGCTCCTTCCTTGGATGGATGTGACCTGACCTGGCTGGGTTGGGGAGTTGGCTTAAACCGGTGGGAACACTGCAACAGGCCCACTGGCACATGTGAGACTGCCTCACATGTGAGGGTGGGCCTGCTGCAGTGTTCCTTCTTTCTTATGTTCTTATATATTGGCTTAGACAGTTTGAAGCAAATCAGAAAAGGCATTCGCAAATTATCACATGGACACTAATATCCCAATTCCCTAAATAAAAATAGCTAAGTAAGACAAAACACAAAACTAATTGGAATCTTCCACTAAGAAACATCAGTTTTAAGGCTAACCTCGAGAACCATTTATTTTTATTTTAGAGAAATTAGTTTCCTAAAATACACCAAAACGAAGTTAACTGGACGAGGCTCTCAGAAATCATCACCTGAAAGACACTATCAGTTTCTTCCATAAAAAAAAATGGAAATATAAACTTCATTCTAAGGTTAAGATTAATTAAGCGAGTGAGTGAGTAAACTGAATAATTAAATACGGAGATAGGTACGAAATAATTCAAGAATCTTTATTTAATCTTTAATTACATTATATGCAAGTTTTTTTACAATGGAGTTGAGGGCACACAAATATTTTTCCAAATAAAGGTACATTATGTAGAAAAAATAACCCATACTATATCACGGGTGGGGATAGAACCCGCGATCAGAGAGTCACAAAACTCCAGACCGACACGTTAGCCACTGGACCAGCTGGCTACAATACGATTCAACCATCTAGGTATATTTCTACACAATAGGAAGGTTACATTATGTAGATTTAACCTAGTTTATTCCAAAAAAGTCAATCAGTCTCACATATTTTTGATGAGAAGAGATTTTCACTGGTAATTTCAAAGAACAAATTTAATTAATAAAATAGGAACTCCATAAACCACACAGTCTAATATCAAGACGAAACTTCGTGGACAATACATAAACACGAAAAGTTGAAATCAGGCCAAAATGGGCATTGCAGTTAGTACAGTGGTACCTCGGTATACGACAAGCTCACAACTCGAACACTTATGTAAGTGTATTATTGTAAGTGCTTTCGTAAGTGTATTTTTGGGGGTCTGAAACGCATTAATCTGCTTTACATTATTCATTATGGGAACAAATTCGTTCGGTACTCAAACAGATCGGCACACGAACAGCCTTCTGGAACTAATGCAAACCTACTCGCATCTAAAGCCAAAAAGTATTTCATCCATTTCAAAAGGTGAATTACCAATTAAAAATTGATTTACTTCACATTTAATTCATTGCAATAAGTGGAAACTCTAAACAAGGAGAAGCCATATAGCATTTGTTGAATGGAAAGCATTCAAGCCAAGGAAGAGGAGGACAAGTACACTTCTTTAGATCAAGAACTCCTCACTAACATCAACACAGAGTAATGTTAAACAATACTTACCCAATCCAGACGAAAAGTGGCACTGTCTAAGGGTAACCGTGGCCAGTGACACCTACGCTACTCTGAGACTTCTCTTTCTGCTTTTGTTTCTACCTTGCAACATTGCACAGCTCCTGATGACACACTGAGAAGTGAGAAAGTACTTGAGCTAAAGATTTCCACACCCCCTTCCGTTGCTTGCCGTGCGATTGTTTGCATATATATATATATATATATATATATATATATATATATATATATATATATATATATATATATATATATATATATATATATATATATATATATATATATATATATATTTCATTTGTTTTTTATTATCACACTGGCCGATTCCCACCAAGGCAGGGTGGTCCGAAAAAGAAAAACTTTCACCATCATTCACTCCATAACTGTCTTGCCAGAAGGGTGCTTTACACTACAGTTTTTAAACTGCAACATTAACACCCCTCCTTCAGAGTGCAGGCACTGTACTTCCCATCTCCAGGACTCAAGTCCGGCCTGCCGGTTTCCCTGAACCCCTTCATAAATGTTACTTTGCTCACACTCCAACAGCACGTCAAATATTAAAAACCATTCGTCTCCATTCACTCCTATCAAACACGCTCACGCACGCCTGCTAGAAGTCCAAGCCCCTCGCACACGAAACCTCCTTTACCCCCTCCCTCCAACCTTTCCTAGGCCGACCCCTACCCCGCCTTCCTTCCACTACAGACTGATACACTCTTGAAGTCATTCTGTTTCGCTCCATTCTCTCTACATGTCCGAACCACCTCAACAACCCTTCCTCAGCCCTCTGGACAACAGTTTTGGTAATCCCGCACCTCCTCCTAACTTCCAAACTACGAATTCTCTGCATTACATTCACACCACACATTGCCCTCAGACATGACATCTCCACTGCCTCCAGCCTTCTCCTCGCTGCAACATTCATCACCCATGCTTCACATCCATATAAGAGTGTTGGTAAAACTATACTCTCATACATTCCCCTCTTTGCCTCCAAGGACAAAGTTCTTTGTCTCCACAGACTCCTAAGTGCACCACTCACCCTTTTCCCCTCATCAATTCTATGATTCACCTCATCCTTCATAGACCCATCCGCTGACACGTCCACTCCCAAATATCTGAATACATTCACTTCCTCCATACTCTCTCCCTCCAATCTGATATCCAATCTTTCATCACCTAATATTTTTGTTATCCTCATAACCTTACTCTTTCCTGTATTCACTTTTAATTTTCTTCTTTTGCACACCCTACCAAATTCATCCACCAATCTCTGCAACTTCTCTTCAGAATCTCCCAAGAGCACAGTGTCATCAGCAAAGAGCAACTGTGACAACTCCCTCTTTATGTGTGATTCTTTATCTTTTAACTCCACGCCTCTTGTCAAGACCCTCGCATTTACTTCTCTTACAACCCCATCTATAAATATATTAAACAACCACGGCAACATCACACATCCCTGTCTAAGGCCTACTTTTACTGGGAAATAATTTCCCTCTTTCCTATGTACTCTAACTTGAGCCTCACTATCCTCGTAAAAACTCTTCACTGCTTTCAGTAACCTACCTCCTACATCATACACCTGCAACATCTGCCACATTGCCCCCCTATCCACCCTGTCATACGCCTTTTCCAAATCCATAAATGCCACAAAGACCTCTTTAGCCTTATCTAAATACTGTTCACTTATATGTTTCACTGTAAACACCTGGTCCACACACCCCCCTAC